>NC_089283.1:14676765-14976765 GCF_963678975.1 Dysidea avara | reverse complement strand
ATTTTGTCATTAGTGTGCATGAGTAAATGACTGTTCTATTAGAGTAATTGAATGAAGCTCTGTATATATAAATCAATAGGCTTCAGTTATCCAAACAATTTTACTGATTAAAACACTTTTGACTAATTGTAGAAACAAAGGTATTTGGATAACAGAGGATTGACTGTAATAATACAGTAATTAATGCACAGGGAATTATTTTGTTGTTATAACAGGTAGTGTAGTGGAGTGGCCAGTTGTGATGAAATCTAAACCACTTGATAGTGATATACCTGTTCTTTTGAAAAACAATCAGAAGCCAGGACAGAGAGGTGGAGCAGAAATAGCTGAGTTACAAGCAATTTTAACTGTTTCAAATGTCAAGTTAGTAAGATGCATTACTCATTTGACATGAAATATGTACATATAGTAAGAAGGTACTCTTTTGGTACATTGTACAATATGTACGTAAGTATGCACATAGATTAAGACGACATTTAAGGTATTTGAATTTGTCACAGCTTGCCAGTAACTAGCTAAAGATGTACCTACCAGTTCTTCCAAAATTTCACCCTTACATCTAAATGCATTTTATGCTTAGACAGAATTTTTATAGCAAATGCAAGCACCAAATTTTACATCAATCAATGGATCACGATGGCACATGTCTATGAAAGTACAATATTGGTATTTATGTTGAGAGTAGTTGTGATCTAACTGCTCTATTAGAGTATATCTCAATCTTTGCACCACTGGTGGCTACAGTGCTATGTTCTTTGATGTTTAATATCTTGGTTGAAAGCTAATAAAGACTGTAAGCCACACACTTAAATGAAACATTGAACCTAAAAATAAACAATAGGTTTAGCTATAGCCACTTATAATGTGCAAAAAATTTATAAGTATAAATAATATTTTGTATATTTTTGCACACAAAAGTTAGTCAATGCAGAGTTATAAAGGTAGCTGGGATCAGTGTTGTAAAGGTTTAGCTGGGATGATCAGAGTTGTAAAGGTGTGATGGACTAGCTGGGATCAGAGTAGTGAATTTTGTCAGGAGAGAAAAGATTAGTGAAGGTTCCCACTGCTCCCAACAAAAGTCTTGTGTGATGTAGTACACCAGTGATGGGTGACTTAGACTGTTGTGGTAATGGTCCTGATAAAAGGTAGCTCAACTTTTGTCTTGTAGTGACCCAGTACAGGAGTGTTTCCAGACTTGGTAGTGAGTTATTAATACTGGGGGAGCAGCCCCCAGCCACTGTACATTAAAGTGCTTCAAAATTTACTAATAATTATAGTTTATGCTGTATGAATAATACAAACCATTTAATTATGGTTTAGTTTACTGGTTCTCTTTAAGCCCATGGTTATGGGGCTGGTCTGGAGTACTGAGTAATTAAAAATTCAAAAATCAACATTTTTATTTAGGTTTCAAGCTAGTTTTACATTATGCCCATTTAAATTACAATTTGTTATGAATGTTCTATTAGGGTAGTTTTGACTGCTCTATTAGAATACATCTGACTGCTCTATTAGAGTATCTCAATCTTCATTAATATTTTTCCTTGTAGTTAAATTGTAATCTTTTTTGAGTATAGGTTTCCTAATACACTGTAGTTATACTGCTCTGCTCTATTCCCATTTTTCTGTATATTTGCACAACCAATCTATGATGGTTTGGTGTTCCTACTGCAAGCCTACAAGTTCAAATTTTCAATGGAGGCTTCTGGAACCCCTGGAAATCCCCCTACATATGCCCCTGCAGTATTGCCTGTAGCTACCTACTGTTGCCTGAAGTTACCCCCTGCTAGTTGCTAATGTGTAACTGTAACAAATTCTGGAGAAAGAAACAGCTGGAAGAAGACAAGACAACTGAGTTACTGACAATTTTAATTAGACATCTTTCAAGAGTGCTATATAACTTTAAAATGTATTACTAGTTACTTTAATAGGTTTTGTCAACAAACTGATTCAGATATATAGCTAACAATGAATTAACTCTTCTCCATGCCACAACCCGAGGCCATCATTACCATTACATGAGACCCTTATCAAGAATAGACTGTCATTTACACTCATTCTTCCCATCAGCAATAAAGTTATGGAACAGCCTACCCCCTGATGCAGCAGGAACGACACTAGAGAGATTTAAACAGTTGAATAATTTATTTAACTAGTTTGTAACTGATCATCCTATCTATTGTGTAATTTTCCTGTACCTTATGGACGCTCTGCACAGTACTATGAATACAGTACAGTACACGAAATAGTGCATTACTTTTAGGGACATAATAATCTAGACTCTCTGGTTTAGTAGGACACAATCTTGAACAAAAAAGGGGGCAACAGCCTGCTCACAATGACAGCCCTCCATCAAATATTTATATCTCTGATAAAGTAGATAAAAATCTTTTTTTTATAACTGCATAGTTTGGTATACTGCATCTCTGAATAGTGTGACAACTTATTAGACTGATTGACTACTCTATTAGAGTATCTCGATTTCAAATACAGATACCTCTGATAGAGCGCCAAACTTCTTTGGTAGGGCACAGGCCCACCTCTAGATATGCCACTGATTACTTTGGCTGTTAGTAATAAGTATAATAAGTAATAAATTACTTACATACAGTAACAACCCCAAAACTGTGTATATGTACACACTATAGGTTAAGCCACACAAGAGAAGTGGCCATTGTTCAAATGGAGGAGTTGCAACAATTTCTACCACAATCCTACCACAGCATATCCTCCATCAGTGAGGTGAGCTATTACAGCCATATACATATAATAATAATTATGTTACTTCATAAATGTAATGCAAAGGAAATGTTCGCATTCGTAATGGAATATCTTTCAAATGAACACTTCACTCATCTTAACACTGCTGATGATATCTCAGGATGGACTACTGCTGATATTAAGGTATTATCACTTGCTAAACAGTACAGTACAGTGTATTCATACATGTACAAAATTACAGTAGTCAAGTTATACCAGTCAGGTAAATTGTAACTGTACATGTATCTTAATACAACAGTCACATTAACCTGGTATAAAGTATAAAGATACATGGTAGTGTGTTGTGCAGCCAAGAAAGCTGTCACACCACAATTGTACATGTCCAGTGTACTTTTGACAGGAAAGAACATGAAACATCATTTGTGACCGAATTTGGAAAATCAACCATATGGGTGCATTTGACACTTTAAATATTTAATGACCAAATTAATAACAAGCTTTATAATGCAAATCTACTTGTTAATGATTTTAAGCCTTTCTCAATACCCTAAATTATTAGAAATATTTTTATAACTGTGCTCTGCTCATAATTAACAGTAACCCACTAAACATGAAAATTCTAATTATTTCACGCGTGCCCATATGTGGGTAATTTTCCAAAATTCAGTCACATTTTCTCATGCACAAACATATAATTTGTGCTTCCTTCTCCAGATAGACACACTCCAAAATTACATCACTGTCATAGCAACAGCCTTCCGCCATTTTGAATGGGGCCACTAACAATAATCACAATTGCACTACGTTGAAACATGATGATGAAAACAGCTTGAAAAAGTGGTATTATTGAACAGCAGGCTATGTCTTCAAGATTGCAAATTAGTGTTTCTGGTTAGACGCAGGTAGTTATCAGAGTTGAACAGGTGCGAAATGTTAACAACAATAATTGCCTTGTTTGCCAGTACAAGGATAGTGTTTTTATCTGGTAGTCATTACTGCTGTATTAATGAAAGTGACAGCAATAACAGCTGACCATCCATACCCCTCCTTGTACTGGCAAACAAAGCAATTACTGTTTTCAACACTTCGCACCTGTTCAACCCTGGTAACCACCTTCGTCTAACCAGAAACACTAATTTGCAACCGTGAAGGCTTCTATAGCCTGTTGTTCAATAATACCACTTTTTTTCAAGCTGTTTTCATCATCGTATTTCAACATAGCACAATCATGATTATGTTAGTGGCCCCATTCAAAATGGCAGAAGGTTGTTGCTATGACAGTGGTGTAATTTTGGAATGTGTATATTGGAAATTGTTGCAGTAAAGTTGCCAACTAGTTTCTTAAAATTATTGTCAGAAACTCTCTGTGTTCATACCTATGTGTGTTTATCCACACTCATGTGTGCTAAGAAATTAGCACTAAAATATCCTGTATGTAGAAATGAGAAATTATTGCTTGTAGCAATCAAATATTGTGCAACTTAGTCAGTAGCGTCACATATGTAGTGTATGTATCTCTACCCAAACAGCTAAGCTGTGAAAAACGGTCTGTCATTTTAAAAGCCTGCATTCAAATAATCAAAGATGATGTACAAGATAGTGGTTATAATGATATCAATGTTAATAAGGGAATCGTGAACGGTTAAAGTTGTCCAGTGATAGAGTCTATAAGCATTATAATATATGTGATCAGTGACGTAGCTAGCCCAGAAGGATTGGTTGGGCACCATTGTATGTGTACAACCTGCAGCAATCAGCATGCAAAGCATGCTGCAGCTAGGGGAGCCTGGGGACATGCCTCTCCAGGAACATTTTTGAAAATTACATGCTGAGATTCAATTTGGTGGCATTTTGCAGCTAAAATTTATCATCTGTAGTAGGACACTAGCTGTACGAATGTTTTGTTTGCATAATAATTATTATTAGTTATGTAGCTGTAGGAGGCTTCATATTGCACCTTGTATCACACAATTTAGCTATAGCTAGCTACGTACGGTGAGTACCTGAGTTGGTAGGGCACTGGAACTGATTGGTTGGGCCTGTGCCCTACCAGTACCCACCTTAGCTACACCACTGTATGCGATATATACACCCTGTAAATAGACCAAAATGATTCAGTCATATTGAAAAGGGTGCAGCCTTATCAATTCTTTTACTTGTCTTTGTCTACTGAACTATTTAAGGCAGCATTTTACTTTATTATTGATGCAACATTGGAAGTGGTAAATTACACAGGTTGAAGATTGACAGGCAAGAGGCTAAACACCAAATGATGGCAACAAATTGTTTTCACTTTTTGCAAACAAAACTTTTATGAATTCTTTGGACCACAAATTCTGTTTATTATCATTAACAGGATTATTACCATGCATGACTGCCACTTTGATTATGTTACACATATCATACACATGTTGAGTAGCAACTACGTACTAAAATACTGTACTTCTCTTCCTCACTGTATAGGCTTGTGTCAAATAATTATATGCCAGCATAATAAAAGCATAATAGGCTGGAGTGCTATGCCAACATAATGCTAGTGATATTTCAAACTATGCAGTTTAATTCCATTGTTACTCCCTAATAGAGCAATCTTTTTGGAAACTATAGTACATTCGCATTCACTTGGACATCCTGTTTAACCACATAGTACTGTGAATATATTTGTGGTAAACCCAAGGAAGCCAGATCATGCTTTTCCAATGGACAGTCAGTACATTATGGTTACATAATAACTGTCTACCCACTGGTTGATCTAATTTACAAAGCCTTTGATTTCTATTCAACTATAGGAAGTCCAAGTGAATGTGAACTTACTATACAATAGAGCACTCAAATGCATAGTACATAGCTCCTTAGATCAATATTCTCTAATAGAACAGTCACTTTGTAGTGAAATACTTAATAGAGCATTCACCAATTAAAATGTTCCAAAATAATCATAAGAAATGTTGCTAACCTAGGAGCATGATGCAAGCATAATGGAAACACTGAAGAGCATAATAGGTGAAACTTTTGGGATATTCCTGAAAGCATTTTGGGTGAAATCTTGGGCATATTTGACTCAGGCCTACTCTAATACTATACCATGTAGCTGGAAAATTTTAGGGACAAAGTTTTTTGTGAATTTTGCAAATAATGACAGTTTTGTGAAAATATAATCGTGGAATAGTTTAGGTTACATATGCCTATTACCCTAATGCATTTCTAGTTTTCTAGAATTTGTGAATTTATAAAATGCAAAAATAGTATTTTATACAGTTTTGCGTAAGTTTCACCCCTCAAATAATTCTGGCTATACGTTATACAGTATATAATGCAGCGATTGTAGCTTCTCTCTGTCAGATAGTAACTCTATCACTGGCCAGTTGTCTTTCATAGCCTTCCTTTCTGTCTTTCTCTGCATAATTGAAATTATCTTTAATTATAATATCAAATGAAAACAATGTAACTAACATCACATAGCTAACTTCCATCTCAGGTAAAGATTCTGGCATCACTAATATTCAACCAGAGCTGACAAACTCCGGAAACAGCACTACCACCGTTTTGAGCTTTTAAATATATTACACAAGAAAGTGCTTTTTGTTATTAGAACTAAAGGCACTTAGTGTTATGATTTTACACTTACAGGTCAGAGTAGTTTTTCTATTAGAATAGTTGATATAATTATATCCTATTGTCTGTTGACTGCTCTATTATGTTTTCAGAAACTACAGCAGTAAAACCTCTAGAACTATGTCTGCCTAGTGCCCACTCTCCCTCTCCGTAAATGCTATGTGTCCAAGTACACAAACATAATTCAATTACTACTATAAGGATTGTATCAAGATCTCACACCAATAGCATATTCAATTTCTACCTAACAGTGAATAATTGTAAGTAGCAAAGCAGACTCTACTGCATTTATTGTGTATAGTATGAGGGTTTATATGGAGAGTTTTGATTTGCACACTCATAAATATCACCAAAAATCCAGCCTCGATTTTTGGCTTGACATTATTCCGTAAATGTCCCAACCCTTCCAAATAGTTTGTATGAATTTTTTTTCTGTTTAACTGAATTTTTCTGCTAACTGACTAACTAACTGATGCCTCCAACCAAGCATAACTTGATTATAGATAAGGCTACAGGCTTGATTTCTTTGTTTAACTTCGTTTCAGCCCGAGATGTGCCTTTTCACCAACCACAGCCAGAACAATGCATGCATCATAGACGTACCTTTGTCCTCCTTTCTGTCAGCCATAATTTGCACTAGGTTGATTGCACAGGTGCTTCTCATGCCGTTGTACTTGTATACTGTTCTTTGTTTTCAATGCCGTATAACAGGTGGAACATGGCTGAAAATAAAGTGGAATGGCAACTCAGTAATTAATAGTTGGGTGCTCAGTTGTGCAAATAATTTTTATAATGTGTCTGGCACTATTCTTTCCTTTGATGCAATATGCAACGGTTCACCAGTAATGAAATATGTTATTAAACAGATAAATGTAAGGAAAAAATTGAATGGAAATAAAAAATGAAACAAGGGAGATCATCTACAACTGGTATACGTAGCTACAGGTGTCCTTGTTTCATTGTTATGATCCTTACTCATATGTAATGTTTTTGATCCCCATATAATCACATGTAAAATTTCCAATTTTCCCTTACACTTTTAGAAGTAATATCTTGTGCCATATAGGCTGTGCCATCTAATAATTATAATGCAAATATCCAGAAAGAACATTGTTTGACCACATCACCAAGAATTACTAACAGGCATAAACAGATGTACAGTTGGACTATCATGTTTGGTTTTCTTTGACAGGTTGTGCTTCGTGACATGGCCAAAATTCATGCCTTATTTATGGACAAGGTGGAGTGGTTAAATCAACAATCATGGATGGATCACACCCATTCTCGTGATGTGGCCATCACGTTTTGTCCATTGTGGAAGGGTAGTCTTGCTAAGGTTGCAAGCAAATTTCCTGAATTCTGGACAAGTAAAGTGTAAGTAACAGTTGGTTTCTAGAATATTAATAAATTATGTAGGGGCTATACTTACATGAAACCCTTTAAGCACCAGACAAGTAGAATTCTAGAAAAATGGGAAGGAAAAGTGGGAATGGGAACAACTGATGAAAAATGCCTGATAAAAGTCATCATGTTACCATACAGGTTGAATTTTACAGCACAATGTTTTTGCAGCAGCATTGTTGTTCCCTCGTCTAAAGTAATTGTATTTGTTGAACTTGACAATAAATAATTTTAAATTAATTGCAAGGATTTCTAAATAATTTTTACAATTGGCTAATAAATAGCTGCATGAATTTAACTATTCTTTTTGTTTGTTTTCTTCTGTGCAATCACAAACAGAAACTTTGACCACAAATTTTATTATTTTTATTTGTAGGTGTATCATACAGTACGATAGTACTGTATAGTAGGGACCACAAAGGAGTAGGCGTGGCCCACAAAATAATATCACCCAAAAACCAACCTCAATTTTCCAAGATGACGATGAAGCAGTATTGGTGAGGTAAAACTAAGCCCAAAAAAGCTTTCAGATCGACCCGAAACGCTTTCAGCAAGTTGCTACGGAATTTTTTTTTTTAATTATTCAACGGAATTTTCTACTAACTGACTGAGTAACTGACTGATGCCTTCAGACAAGCGTAACTTGATAATGGCTAAGGCTACGGGCTTGATTTTTTCACTGTTCGACGTTGCTTCGGCCTGACAGGTGCCTTTTGGCATACTGCAGTACATACAATACATTCTTCATGGACTTACCAGCGTCCCATTCATCTTTGCTGACAGCGAAGTGTCGATTTGGGGATAGCATGTGATGGCTTCCCTTTGTAATGGGAATCGTCCATATTTTTCATAGTGGCTATTTTGAAATTAGAGGTACTTTTCATCCTGTAATAATGTAACTATGTAGTGATGTAATAGATATATAAGAACTCTTATAAATACTATTAGTATTGTATGATGATCAACACTTCCTTTGTAAATAGCCACACATGCACATGTAAAAGTAGGACACATGCTTTTGTGAGTCAGTTGAGTTGTGAGTTATTGGTATCAGCAACAATTGTTACAGTGGCATAGTCGGCAGGATTGCCGCGACGAGACACGACCGACTCGACCTAGTCTAACTTAACCTCCCTCGCAAAATCTGTGATACCGTGGAATAGCTTGATAATGGTACCTGGAAAGGTCGAGTGTTATACTCTTCGTGCCAGTTGTTATTTTGTCTTTTCCTAGATAAAAGATATACGTCGCCATGGGAACCAGAAATGAGTCAGGACGACGAACTGGCTAGTGCCAGTGCCAGTGTTTCGCATCCCGTGGTATTGCCAGAGAAGTTTAGTGGTGCAAACGACTTCAGTGAGTGGATTAGTCATTTCAAAGGGATTGCTGCTATTAATAAGTGGACTGAAGAAGAGAAGAAGCTGTGGCTTGGAGTACGGCTGACCGAAAAAGCTCACGTGGCATTCACACGACTTCCAACTGAAGCGCACCAGTCCTATGTGGCACTGAAGTTGGCGCTCACCGAACAATTTGAGCCTACTAGTAAGCAAGAGGTATTCAAGGCAGAATTTGTAAGTCGTAGAAAGAGTAAGGCAGAGAGTTGGGGCGATTTCGGAGATGAGCTGTTACGAATAGTGGACGAGGCTTTCCCCACCCTTGAATACAAGGCTAAAGAACAGTTTGCTCTGTCACGATATCTGGATCAACTAGATCCAGCGGACGTGTTCTTTGGTGTGAAACAACGCAGGCCCAAAACAATAAATGAAGCAGTGAGCTCAACTATAGAACTGGAGTCCTACCTTACGAAACTGAACACTCGACAGAATTCCAGCAGTGTTTCCCACGTACTAACTGATGAGAAACCAGTGGTTGAGAACATCCAAGCAGTGCAACGAGATCTGGTTGGGACAATGCAGAAACTGGCTGAGAAAGTAGAGAAATTGGAACTAGATGCATCTCAGCGTAGATACCAGCCCCCTAGGCGTGTAAGAGGATCGCCACGGAACCCCAATGCCTCTATTATCTGCAGGAAATGTAACCAACCTGGACACTATGCCAGGGGATGTGCTACAAATGTCAACCAACAAGGACCTACACCTGGAGGAACTTGGACCTATGAAGGACTATATGTTCCAGACATGCAAGGTGTAAATGTTAATAATGTTTCAAGTTATTTCGTGTTGGGGAAGGTGTTTGGTAGTCCAGTGTCATTTTTAGTAGACACTGGAGCTGGGGTATCACTACTTAGGGGAGACGTGTGGGATAAGGTGGTACCAAGTAACTATAAGAAAAAATTACAGACAGCTAATAGCTTGGTAGGGGTAGATGGAATCCCTCTCCAACTTCGTGGAACTGCTTCAGTGAAAATCTCAGTAGGAGACCTTACTATGTGTCACAACTTTGTAATTGTTGATAAAATCACTGCAGAGGCTATTCTGGGTATGGATTTTCTAGAAGAAAACAAATGTGTGTTGAATTTATTGAAGGGGGAACTATCATTGAAAGATCAAACAAAAATACAGCTTCAACCTTACTCTGTAAGTCAGCTACTAGGCCATGCTAAAGTTAGTATAGTGGAAACATGTGATATCCCTGCCACCTCTGAGGTTGAGGTTATGGCCAGACTATCCACTGAGGACAGTGATCACACATGGGTTATAGAGACAACAGTAGGGACCCGCCGATTATGCTGGCATAATTATGAGCATAATAGGTGCCTGAAAGCATTGAGCATAATGCTAGCATAATAGGTAGATATTTTGTAACAGTATGAATTCTTGCTTATAACCCTCACAGAAAGATCGATATACTCTAATAGAACAGTCAGTAACTCTAATAGAACAATCACATAGCTGACTGTTCTATTAGAGTATATCGATCTTTTCTGTGATATGCATTTAACAAGTAAGTTTGTGCTTCAGCCACTATAATTTATTCGTAAACTGGAAATTATTAGCAGAGCATGGTAACTGAGGCATAAATAATTGGGCATAATTTGAGCATAATAGGTAAGTATTGAGCATATATTTAAGCATGATTATTATTAAGTTTAATATGCAAAACCTCCATTAAGGAGTATGACGCATATATCTTATATCTTACAAAATTATTCAAGAGTTTCTGATCAAGTTCATCACAGTACTTGCTTGAGACACTGCATCGCTAAAATCTGTTCTGTAGCTACAGATGTATTTTGATCTTGATATTATATGGCTTGATATGATGGAGTTGGTCTAAATTAGGAAGCTTCTCTTAGAACTATTTTACCATTCTTAATCCGATACAATTTATCCTGCTTGTTGAGCTCACTTAGCCTGGCACGTAGTTGTTTGTTCCGTATTTGCTCTTGTGGGGTTATGATAGGTAAATTTTTGAGCAGTGCAGCATAGCATAATAGGTAAAATTATGAGCATAATCGGCGGGTCCCTAGACAACAGATTCATCAGTCCCAGTACAAGTGGCAAGGGAACTAGTACAGCCAAAACATGGCCTTATACCAATACGAGTCATTAATACAAACCTCATCCCGGTGAAAGTTTATAAGGGGTCTACTGTAGCACATACAGATACCTTAGATGAGTCTGCTATCAGTATTGTGTCAGAGAGTGCCATATCAGAACCAAGTAAGCCTGCATCACCAAAAATTCCAGAAAGTCTGATACCGGAGAACCTTGAAGATGAAGAAAAGGAACAACTTGTGGCATTGCTAAAGCTTTACAGTGATGTAATTGCAAATGATGAGCAAGATGTAGGATGCACTAGTGTACTACAACATAGCATAGACACTGGCACTGCTACTCCCATTAGACAACAAGTTCACAGACTATCCTTGCCAGCAAAAGAGGAAGTGAAGACATTATTGCAAGACATGTTGAAAAAGCATGTGATTACTCCATCAACCAGTCCTTGGGCATCGCCCATTGTGTTAGTACAGAAGAAAGATGGGTTGACAAGATTTTGTGTCGATTATCGCAAAGTCAATAGCGTTACTCGAAAGGATGCATATCCCATTCCTAAGATTGACGAGACACTAGACACTCTTGCCGGGGCTAAGTTGTTTTCTACACTGGACCTTAGGAGTGGCTACTGGCAGGTGGAGGTGAAACCAGAACGTCGGGAAAAACTGCATTCTGCACGTCCGAAGGGCTATTTGAGTTCAATGTTATGCCCTTTGGGCTCTGCAATGCCCCAGCCACCTTTCAAAGACTTATGGACTCAGTGTTAGCTGGACTACATTGGAAGACCTGTCTAGTGTACATAGATGACATTATTGTGGTAGGGAAATCATTTGAAGAACACCTCTGCAATTTACAGGCAGTATTTGAGTGCCTTCGAAAAGCTGGACTCAAATTGCAACCCCGCAAGTGTCAACTGCTCCAACAGAAAGTTACTTACTTGGGTCATGTAGTATCAGCTCAAGAAATTTCCCCAGATGTAGAGAAGACGAGGAGAGTCAACCAGTGGCCTACACCACAGTCTCCCAAGGAAGTACAACAGTTTCTAGGGTCGGCAAACTACTATCGACGCTTCATCAAGGACTTTGCCTCCCTAGCTATACCCCTCCACAGATTAACAGAGAAAGGAACTCAGTTCAAATGGACTAAAGAGAGTGAGGCAGCCTTTAACACTTTGAAAAAGAAGTTAACTTCAGCTCCAATTCTAGCCCTTCCTGACTGGTCCAAACCTTTCATAATTGACACCGATGCTAGTGATACAGGTATTGGTGCTGTGATTTCCCAATTGCAAGATGATGGAAGGGAATGTGTAATTGCATATGCCAGCAGGCTATTAACCAAACAGGAACATAACTACTGTGTGACAAGAAAAGAGCTATTAGCAGTGGTAACGTTCCTTCAACATTTCAGACAATACCTCATTGGTACAATGTTCACTATCCATACTGACCACAGTGCTTTGACACGGCTACAAAATTTTAAGCAACCTGAAGGCCAACTAGCAAGGTGGCTGGAAAAAACTACAATAGTTCCAGTTCACAATAGTTCATCGCCCTAGTAGAACTCATGGAAATGCAGATGCCTTGTCCTGACAGCCAGTAAGACATTGTAGCAAAAAGTGCCCTGATGCACACAATTGTACCATCAATGCAGTGTCCATGGCAGCACTTGGATGCACTACTGCAGAACTTTCTCAGGCCTAAACTGAGGATCACAACATTGGCAGACTATTGCAAGCTAAACAACAGAACCAACGGCCATTAATGAATGAATCTAATGGTGAGAGTTTGGAGTATCACCGCCTTCTCCAGCAATGGGACCAACTTATAGTACAAGAAGGTATATTGTGGCGATTATATGCTCAACCAAGAGAAGATCTTAGCTGGAAGCAGTTGGTTGTTCCACAAAAGTTTCGTCCTGATAAACTTAAAAGCCTACATGAGGGAGTAACAAGTGGACACTTGGGACAGGAAAAAACTGAGTAAACTCAAGGAGAGGTTCTACTGGCCTGGACATTATAACGATGTCAGAGATTGGTGTCAAACATGTGTGGCATGTTTTAAGAGGAAATCTCCACCAACCAGTAGAAGAGCTCCCATGCAGACCATAACAGCAGGCTACCCAACTCAAGTCATGGCTGTGGACTTGCTGGGGCCTCTCCCAGAGAGTGAGAAGGGAAATTCATATGTGATGGTAGTAGGGGATTACTATACTAGATGGATGGAAGCCCTAGCTATACCTAACCAAGAAGCCTCAACTGTGGCAGAGAAGTTAGTGGATGAGGTGTTCCTGGGTTCGTTGAATGCTTTAACTGTACACTTCTAAGTATGCTAGCAACTTCTACCGAGAACCATTCCTTTGACTGGGAGCAGCAACTTAGAAAGGTATGCATGGCCTACAATACTAGTGTACAGTCATCAACAGGCTTTACCCCTTTCTACCTCATGTTTGGTCGCCAAGCTAGACTACCTATAGACATCATTTATGGAACAAGTACACCTGAGAATGAAGGTCAGGGAGTGGGTCAGTATGCAGCATCCCTTAAAAAGAAAATGACAGAAGCATTTGAATTGGTATATCAAAGCATCACATGCACCAAAAAATATTATATGATGAGAAGATACATGGCAAGCCATATAATGCTGGAGACTGGGTCTGGCTTCATTCACCATTAGTTCCAAGAGGAAGTAGTCAGAAGTTACATTGCCCATGGAAGGGTCCATACAGCATTGTTAAGAAAATCACAGATGCTACCTATAGGATTCAGCATTTACAGAAACGAAGAGATAGGCAGGTTGTTCATTTTAATTGCTTGAAGCCATGCTCAAAGCAAATTCATCTAGAAACTTCTGACCCATTAGTGACTGTACCAACTCCCCCAGCTCCTACAGATGTCCAACCAGAAGATCAAAATGATATCGAACTAGTTGACTATCTAGATGATGTAAGTAACACACAACAACCCAGTGAACCTCAGGCCAGACGGAATCCTACTAGAGACAGGCACCCACCTCAGCGGTATTCTGATTATGTACAATACTAGATTGATCTGTAGTGAGCCACCTTATGTTAAGAGGGGAGTGGTGTAATGATGTAACTATGTAGTGATGTAATAGATATATAAGAACTCTTATAAATACTATCTAATCAAAAACAGCCAAGCTGTAAAAAATGGTGCGGCCCCCAAAAAGGCCATGGTGAAAAAAGATGTGAAATCCAAGGTGGCGGCCAAGAAATGGCTGTGATGGTAGGTTAATGGTAAAAATTTTAATAATGACAGTTCAGGTGAATTTGGTGCCAAGACCAAGTGGCACAAAATTCACCTGAATTGTCGTTATTAAAATTTTTACCATTAACCTACCATCACAGCCATTTCTTGGCAGCCACCTTGGATTTCACATCTTTTTTCACCATGGCCTTTTTGGGGGCCGCACCTTTTTTTACAGCTTGGCTGTTTTTGATTAGATATCACTTCTTTTTGTATTTGTGGCTGGCTTTGGAGCTTTTTTAACCCATGCGTTTTTTTATTTACTACAGGAAGAAGAAAAGAACTTATAGAAGATTTTTAATACTTCAATTATTTTTGATTTTATTAGTAATTATACAAATTATATACATATATTTATTACATGCCCATTATTCCCCACAGGATATTTTTTAGCAGCTGATCTCTCTACTGGGTGACTTAAAATATAGCTGAACTATATACAGGATGGTTTCTTTGTAGCTGAACTCTCTACAAGGTGACTCTTCTAGCTGATTTCTCTACAGGGTGATTTGTTTCTAGCTGAACTCTCTACAGGTTATTTGTTTGCAGCTAAACTCTCTACATCCATGGTGGTTTCTTTGTAGCTGAACTCTCTACATGATGGTTTCTTTGTAGCTGAACTCTCTACATGATGGTTTCTTTGTAGCTGAACTCTCTACAAGGTGACTTCTTCTAGCTGAACTCTCTACAGGGTGATTTCTTTGTAGCTGAACTCTCTACATGATGATTTCTGCTGATCTCTCTACAGGGTGATTTGTTTCTAGCTGAATTCTCTACATGTGATTTGTTTGCAGCTAAACTCTGTACATGGTGCTTTCTTTGTAGCTGAACTCTACATGATGGTTTCTTTGTAGCTGAACTCTCTACAAGGTAGTTTCTTCTAGCTGATCCCTCTAAAGGGCGATTTGTTTGTTGTTGAATTCTCGACACAGTAATTTGTTTGAGACTGAACTCTCTACATGGCGGTTTCTTTGTGGCTGAACTCTCTATAAGGTGACTTTTTCTAAATGAACTCTATACAGAGTGATTTGTTTGCAGCTGAACTCTCTACATGATGGTTTCTTTGTAGCTGAACTCTCTATAAGGTGACCTCTTCTAGCAGAACTCTTTACATTGTGTCTAGTTTCTAGCTGATCTCTCTACAGGGTGATTTGTTTGCAGCCGAAATCTCTACAGGGTGATTTGCTTGTAGCTGAACTCCTTACATTGTGTCTAGTTTCTAGCTGATCTCCACAGGGTGATTTGTTTGTAGCTGATCTCTCTACAAGTTGATTTGTGTGTAGCTGATCTCTCTGCAGGTTGATTTGTTTGTAACTGATCTCTCTACAGGGCAATTTGTTTGTAGCTGAACTCTCTATAAGGTGATTTGATCTCTCTGCAGGTTGATTTGTTTGTAGCTGAACTCTCTAAAGGGTGATTTGCTTGTAGCTGAACTCCTTACATTGTGTCTAGTTTCTAGCTGATCTCTCTGCAGGTTGATTTGTTTGTAGCTGAACTCTCTACAGGGTGATTTGTTTGTAGCTGATCTCTCTGCAGGTTGATTTGTTTGTAGCTGAAGTCTCTACAGGGTGATTTGTTTCTAGCTGATCTCTCTACAGGGTGATTTTTTGTAGCTGACCTCTCTTCAGGGTGATTTGTTTCTAGCTGATCGCTCTACAGGTTGATTTGTTTGTAGCTGAAATCTCAACAGGGTGTATTGCTTGTAGCTGAACTCCTTACATTGTGTCTAGTTTCTAGATGATCTCTCTACAGGGTGATTTGTTTGTAGTTGATCTCTCTACAGGGTGATTTGTTTCTAACTAATCTCTCTACAAGTTGATTTGTGTGTAGCTGATCTCTCTGCAAGTGTTGATTTGTTTGTAGTCGATCTTTCTACAGGGTAATTTGTTTGTAGCTGAACTGTCTATAAGGTGATTTGTTTGTAGCTGATCTCTGTGCAGGTTGATTTGTTTTAGCTGAACTCTCTACAGGGTGATTTATTTCTAGCTTATCTCTCTACAGGTTGATTTGTGTGTAACTGATCTCTCTACAAGTTGATTTGTTGTAGCTGATCTCTCTGCCGGTTGATTTGTTTCTAGCTGATCTCTCTACAAGTTGATTTGTTTGTTGCTGATCACTCTAAAGATTGATTTGTTTGTAGCTGAACTCTCTGCAAAGTGTTTTGTTTGTAGCTGATCTCTCTACAGGATAATTTGTTTGTAGCTGAACTCTCTGCACAGTGACTTGTGTGTAGCTGAATTCTCTAGAGAGTGATTTAATTGTAGGTGAACTCTCTACAGGGTGCATGACTTGTTGATAGCTGAACTCTCTTCAGTGTGACTTGTAATGTTTTGAATCTCTACAGTGATATAATTGTAGCTTACCTCTCCACAGGGTGACTTGCTTCTTGCTGAACTGTCTGTAAGATTAACTGCTTGCAGCTGAAGTCCCTACAAAATAACTTGTAATGTAATGGAATTCTATAATGGAGTAAATAAATTAGCTGAATGCTCTATTAGGGTGACTGTTCTATTAGAGTATCTCGATCTCGCATTTGCTACACGGAGTTGGCTTTCGAATTATAACTCAGTGGTTTGTAATCCAATTCTTCTATACTACTGCAAGGACTTTCTATCAATTCTATGAAGATTATTCCAGCTATACACTGATTTTCAGCTCATTGCTCTTAGCGGTTTGACTAGTAGGCGTAAAAACTAATACTTTTTTATTACTAAAAATCGATCACGTAATTGTGACACAGGTTGGGTTTTGTGTTATATCTTCGTGGTCTTTATCTCGATTCCTTTCAAACCACCAAAAGGCACTCCTATGATGGTTACTCCATCTACATAGCAATTTTCAACTCATTCCATGAAGTGGTTTACCCTGTAGGCGTGACAACAAATCGATCTTGTTTTACGCGAATAATCGGTCATAACTCTTGAACCATTCATCGGATTTGCACCAAATTTGATGCTGGCTGTGGAGTGCAAGTGGGTTTTCATGCTGGCTGTGGAGTGCAAGTGGGTTTTGATGCTGGCTGTGGAGTGCATGCTGGCTGTGGAGTGCACCAAATTTGATGCTGGCTGATTTAGTGCAAGTGGAGTCCCGCTTGTCAGAGTAACATGCTGGCTGTGCTACTGTTTTTTCTTTTGTCTTTTACAGTTGTCCAGCACGTGCCTTTCTTTGTGCTGGGGGTGGTAGGCAAGGGCAGTCCATCAAGCCCGGGGTTTAAAAAAATAAATGAATAAAAATTAATTATAATTATTTTTTTTAAAAAACCAAATTTGATGCTAGGATTCGCCTTTGGACTCCCTTTCTGTGTGCCAAATTTCAAGGCGATCGCAGCATGCATTTGCGTTTTATAGCAATTTTTGCAAGTGTGCGAAATGACGAAGAAGAAAAAAAAACGAAACTTTGGCCACTCATATCTCGGAAATGGCTTGAGTGATTTCCTTCAAATTTGGAATGTAGACTCCCGGCAACTCTGCAGCAAATTTGGTTTCAATCGGATAAGCTATCACCGAGATACAAAAGTGTGAAAATGACGTTTTGTTTCTTCCTGTAAATATACTCACTGTGTGGCGCGCCCGCTTCTTGGGCCGTACGACACACTACCGTGTGTCTTGATGATGATCAACACCTCCTTTGTAAATAGCCACACATGCACATGTAAAAGTAGGACACATGCTTTTGTGAGTCAGTTGAGTTGTGAGTTATTGGTATCAGCAACAATTGTTACAATCCCTACAGTTCTTGATTTGTACTGCTGTGTAACGAGTTGAACATAGCCAACAGCGAAGTGTAATGGATATTTCACTTTTCAGACGATAAAGCCAATGAAGCTTGATTAGCAGTTTCGCGTCATCGCCCGCATGCTTTTGATATACCCGCATGGAATTTCATTATTGGTATTTCAGATCGAAATACTCTAATAAAGCAGTCACTTTAACTCTAATAGAGCAATCGGCTATACTCTAATAGAAAAATCACTTGTTTAGGAGTTACAGAAATAGCTGAATATTCTTATATGGATTAGTAATGTACTTTAGCTATTTTAATGCAAGAGTAATCAATGTAGATCTCACTGTTTTCTGGCCGAAATTTTCATGTTTGGGATGTGTGTTGTGCTTTTGGAAAATAATGAACAATAACCGCCCGCCCGAATCAAATTTTCAAAAAAAACCTGAGCGAGAAACTGGTAATCAAGTTTCATTGGCCTAATTAATTTAATTGGGGCGCGCGGCACAATTTCTTTCTATTGGTATGTGTGGATTGCAGAGGTGCTTTACGAACAGTTCTTGATTCAAAATGCTGTGCAATGGGTCAGGATCAGAGCCCATGGTCCGGCCAATCACTTTTCAGCTACTTGTTTTAGTGAAAAGATCAAGATACTCTAATAGAGCAGTCATTAAAATATACTCTAATAGAACAGTCATCGTGATACTCTAATAAACCATTCAGTACTTATAGTCTAATCCATTTCATCTGTGTTAACTGTCTTAAAATACCCAGTGAGTCATCTGCATGGCACACTGCATTGAACTAATTGATCATGCATGTTGTGCATTAGCATGCAGTTACAATCTAAAACTAAACTTTCACGTTGAGAAATTTTTGTATACATCATGAAAACAAAATTAGCTACTAGCTATAATAGTCAGATATGAAACTCAATTAATTAGTAATGTAGCACAAAATTACCATTGATGTTAACAAAAAGAAGAGACTTTGAATAGCTTCCAGATGCCATTTCAGAGTATCTATTTTCAAAAATTTCCCTGGGGGAGCATGCCCCCTGACCCCTCTAGCTTAGCATGCTGTGTGTACTTATAGCGCATGTAGTTAAGTAACACACCAAAGCAGATAATGTCTGATTTACAGATCATATTAGATCAATAAAAACTGAGTAGTGTGCATGACTATGACCTTCACTGCAGTCCATGGATGGCCGGACCACTCAAAATCTCTGGGCTCAGCCCTGCAATGGGTTGAACATAGCTGGCAACAAAGCGTAATGGATAGTTCACTTTTCAGACAATAAGGGGCTGGGAATTTCAGATGCAGTATGCGTGGGTTCACCAGTCATAATAAAATTATTTACAAAAAAAGTTAACAAACAAGTACATGAAAAAATTTTGAATTTTCAACTAGAGTAGGGACCATAGCACATCAATAAAAAGTACTGAAACAAGTTGGAGTAGTCCATGATATTAAATCACAGTAAAACAATAAGAAGTGTTATGTCCCTACTGTGCATTTCTGTTATGGTATCTTGAGCACAGTAGGGATATAACACTCCTTATTGTTTTACTGTGATTTAATATCATGGACTACTCCAACTTGTTTCAGTACTTTTTATCGATGTGCTATGGTCCCTACTCTAGTTGAAAATTCTAAATTTTTCATGTACTTGTTTCTATAATAAGTGGATTAAATAGAGCAGTCACTGGGATTAAAATACTCTAATAAAGCAGTCAAGAATGTTTTGAACTATTCCACCAGGATCTGGATTGTAATCCAGGTAATTGGTGGACTAAACGTGGCATAGATTAGGTTTATAGGCTAGTTAAGTCATCAAACCTGAGCTACTCCTTTGAAACTATAAACATTTTAAAAGATTCAGTCATTAAACATGAAGAAGTTTACAAGTAGTTCTAATTAACTAACAGTGTCTGTATTATAATAAATATGGTTTGGGGTAAAAGTCACATGATTGGGTATGTGGCAGCTGCAGTATGTGGCAAGCTAGCTGAAGTGGCTCCAATGAGGAGACTACAGACAACAAAACAATCATAAAAACTCCTCTTAGAGCCACTTCAACTTGACAAGTATACTGTTGCATACACCCATCATATGACTTCTTATCTAGAAGCAGCATACAGGTGCAGTTTTGAAAACCTACAAACTTAATTAATAGTTGTTAAAATGTTTATGGTTTCAAAGGAGTAGCTAACCTCCAGCATTGATAACTTAGCTAGTCTATATTCCCAGCTACAGTCCATCTATTCTACAAGCTTTCAATGCAGGTCCCTGGTGCAATCTTGACTGCTCTATGAGGGTATTTTATCTATTAGAGTGTTTTGATCGCTTTAGTGGAAGAATCCAACACAATGCTGCAAATAAACTTGTACTTATTCCCATTTTGAGGCTAAGCCCTATTTCACCAATAGTTAACTGATACCCGATTGTAGGGCTCCACAAGTTACGTGTGTGCATAATCCACTAAAATGCTATAATTTCCAATAGTCAAAGCTGCTAATCAGACAAGTAGGCTAAGGCTCCATTAGTCACTGTTTATTTAGGTTTTAGTCACCACCAAATTACCTAAATACATGCCACAGCTTTGGACACCAGCCCTCCAGTGGTACTGCAGCTGTTGAAGTTGAATAGGCTAATAATCTACTAATATAATAGCCACAGACTGTTACAACCAATTTCCAATTATGGTAAAAACAGCTAATTATCAGTCTCTACTGATTACCAATTCAAGTATCTGTGCAACTCCAGCTGTAAAGATGAACCGTGTTGTAAAATCAAACCTGTATTTGACATGATGACCCTTATCAGACAATTCCATTGGTCATTCTCATTCCAGCTTTCTGTTTCCCATCCTGTTCCCATTTTCCTAGACTTCTACTTACCCTTAAGCACCTGAACTGGTTATCAAACATGTTTACAACACAAAAACATGACTTGTTTCAGTACAAAACCATTGGTGATGCGCATGTGTTTTTGGTAGGGGACTCAGGTGAATGCAAACTGACTAAAGTTCTATTTGCTGGCAGTACATGTCAATTTTGTGGGTAGCATGACAATGGGTGGTTTATCACCTAAGAATGAAGCAGAAATTGTCTAATTTGCGTACCACACCTCCAAAATTTGTAGAGTGATTCACTTCAATGGATGTCCCTTATCCTACTGGTTCAGTTAATGCAGTTTTGTTTGTGTTTTTATATGTGAATAATAATTATCTTATTGTTTAGGGTGGAAATGACCACTAAAGCTATTGATTCTATGGATGAACTTTGGAAAATATTTGATAGTTTTCCAAAGACCTTGATCCAAAATGATTGCAACCCACGAAATATTTGCATCCGTAAAGTTGCAACTGATCAAAGTGCTAACTCAGATGAGGATCCTCGACAAATGTGCATCTATGACTGGGAAGTGGCAAGGATTGATGTTCCTCAACATGACTTGGCAGAATTCCTAGCCTTTGTTCTACCCCCAGAGTGTCCTATCCAGAGGAGAATGGAAATGATCGAATACTATATTGAAATGTTGCAGAAATACAGCAAACGCAAATTTGATCATGGAAAGTAAGCAAAATTGCAAGTACACATAAGCATACAATCATTCTATTTTAACTACACATGAAGGACCACGTTATTGCATGTGTACACAATTTCAAATGGCAAAATATTTTTATATTTTTTTATAAAATAGATGCCACAGGTTTTTTCTACTCATTAGTGTGCTAAATCATTAGAATTATAGCCCAAACATTTACATTAATTCTATTAATACAGTGTTTAATTCAGTTGTGGATCTAGACCTTTGTAAACAAAATTGGATTTCATCAGGACAACTGTTTGAACTGTCTTTTACAATATTTTTAGTAGCTGTGCTATAATAATCTTTTATGCAGTAATTCTGTAATTTACAGTTGGGAAGGAGATGGGTTAGGGGACTGAAGCCAATTTATAATTACTGAAATTGTTACAGAGTTGCAAGTATTGATTATAAGTGTATTAGCTACTGCTGAAAAATAATCAAATAAAACAACCACTAATTCTCATATAATAGCTACCATGTGCATATAATAATAAAATGGCAAATTTCCACACATCTAACGTACCAGTAAACTAAATATCATAACAGTTGACTAAGTTTCTCTTTACATCAAAATGCAGGCAGATACTGTAGCTACCCTCATGGAAAAGTTCAGATGATTATATGCAATGATTAAAACATTATGAAGTTGTAGCTAAATTGGTCAAATTTTGCGTGAAAAGGGTACTTTTTCACAAATCCAATCATACATTGTTGTACTCCAGAGATGATCTCTAAGGTTTGGGGTATGGTTTAGCAGCACATCAAAACACACGACAGTGTGTCGTGCGGCCAAGTACAGCCAGTGTGGGTATGCGACAGACAAGTGTGTATTTTACAGGAACCAAGATAACGCCATTTTCACGTATTCATAGCTCGCTAATGGCTAAATGGAAATTAACTATTTTTGCTGTGGAAATTCCCTCGAGGTGGGGCACTTACCATTCCAAATTTGAAGTGAATCCACCCATCCATCACTGAGATACGCACCTTCAAAGTTTATCTTATTTTCTTCGTATTTTTCTTCGTTATCTTTTTCTTCTTTTTCATCTCGCACACTGTAGAAAAATTGTAATAACTCGCATGCGCTTTGGTCGATTTATTTAAAATTTAGGTGGCAGTAAGAGTGTAATACTGTACATTTAGAGTCCAATTTTGGTACAGAGGAATTATGCACAATTTTTCAAAATTCCAAAGGCGATTTATTGTCATACCTCCAGGGTAAACCGCTTGGCAGGATAACTTGAAAATCGATCTGTACATGAAGTAACTATTGTAGTGCAAACCTTTTGTGGTTTGAAAGAAATCGCAGTAAGTCATGGAAATTCTTCAACCATGTGTAAAATTGCAGAATCGAAATATTCTAATAGAGCAGTCTCGCACACTTTAGAAACATCATAATAATTCGTGCATACTTTGAACATATTCCAAATTAAATAAGAAATCATAATTTTGAGGTAACGTGCTGGAAGAAATTTTACACTTGTGTAGGAAACATGATTCCTACATGTGTAGAGCTTTGTTGAGAATTTTTGCAGAATTTTGTAGGAAATATTCCCATTCTGTTGAATTTTGTAAGAAAGATTCCTACACATGGCACAAAGTGTAAGACATCCACTGTGAAAGAGGTGGGATATAAGATGGTATTTCCAGTGGCTTATTGAATACAAATAAGCCTTAATATAAACCCTGTATTATACTCATGTTATACTTTAGTATAATGCATACTATACTATTACATAATTTATATGGTTTCAGTTTATTTATCACATTACCTGAAATAGCTTATCTAGTATAATGTCCAACCTATACCATCACATATATGGTCTCAGTATGTTTAGCACATTAACTAAAGCCTTACACGAGATTGTTAGTATAATACAGGTTATATCAAGCTTTTTTGTATTCAATAAGCCACTGGAAATACCATCTTATATCCCTCTTTTTTCACAGTAATCTTCTTGCAGTGTAGGAATAATTCCTACAAGTGTAGGAATCATTCCCACAAGTGTAGGAATTGTTCTTACAAATGTAGGAATTATTCCTACACTTGTAGGAATTATTCCTACACAATATGTCATGTGTAGGAATCTTTCTTACAAAATTCAACAGTGTGGGAATATTTCCTACAAAATTTCTTAATGCTGCCCTACACGTGTAGGAACCATGCTTCTTACACAAGGGTAAAATTTGGTACATCACAGAAAATTTGCTGTGTTTTAAGGAAAAATTTGCTGTGTTTTAAGGAAAAACTTGCCACATCTTAAAGGTTTGGCTTCTTATTTAGTTTGGGACATGTTTTTGGTAGATTTACTTAAAATTTGGATGGCAGTAAGATTGTAATACTGTACATTTACAATCCAATGTTGGTACAGATCAGACTAAAACCAAAGGAGTCATGCACGATTTTTCAAATTCCAAAGGCTATTTGTTGTCACACCTCCAGGGTAAACTGCTTGACAGAGTAACTTGAAAATCGGTCTGTACATGGAGTAACTATCATAGTGAAAACCTTTTGTGGTTTGAAAGAAATCGCACTAACAGTCATGGAGTTATAACAAAATCCGGATCGAAATCCGGATCAAGATATTCTAACAGAGCAGTCACCGAGATTTAAAAAACGTGCACAAAAAATGTCGGGAAAAAATTCTCCAGGTTTTGAACCAGGGACCTCCACACCTATATACCCAAGCCCTTACTGCTCTGCCACCATTGTCAGTTGCTCACCCCACTTAATTTCTACCTTATAAATGAATGTTCCGGTTTAGTACACTAGAATGATAACTTGTAGATCTGTCAGTGGAAATTCTAGAACATTCTATATGTGTTGCATTGAAGTGCTCAGAAAAAATGTGTGCTCTATTAGAGTAGCTACTACAAAAATTATGAAAATAGTGTGTGTCATGCAGCCGAGTACAGCTGGTGCGGGTGGGCAACATACTTGTTTTACAGAACCAAGAAAACACCGCTTTCATGTATCCATAGCTTGATAATCATTTCTACTGTGGAAACTTCCTCGGGGTAGGACATCTCTCATGAATCAAACATCTCTACTCAGTGTGTGATGACTACTTTAGACATATCTCAATATTTCCTTTGAACTTATCTCGATTATCTAACATATCTAGATAACTGAAACGATTATTTATTTTAGTAAACTGCCAATATTGTAACCAGTAAAGTGAGCAAATTGCAATTTGAATGAAGACTATAAAAAGTGAAAAATGTTAGTCTTAGCAATGTTTCCAAATGGTAGGAGAGCTGGAGCCCCCAGGAGATGCCTACACCATCAGGTATACAAATAATTTACAAAAATTTACTATTATCTAACCTATCCTCCTTATCTCGATAAGTCTTATGATATCTTGATAATCGAATATATCTAGATAATCACACACCTCTACTCATGAGCTGAATCTGCCCAGCTATCTTTGCGCCTTCAAAATTCAGTTCTTCGTAGTCTTCGACGATTCCTGTAAGTAAAGAGGGAAGTAAAAAGGCAAGTTAAAAGGAAGTGTCAAGGCCAACCATAGGCTGGCTTTTGAACTTGCAATTACAAAAAAGTGATATCCACACAAAAACAGCCAAGCTGTGAAAAAAGGTGTGGCCTTAGATTATTCTTTTTGTGCACTTTACAAAAACCCTTATAAAATGCAAATCAGTAGATTGATTTTCTTGAACTTTGGTGCAATTTAAGAATGTATTGCAGCAAAATTACGTACCAAGTTTGGTGTAAACCTGATAAATGGTATAGAGCTATGGACGACAATTTGCATTTAAATACCTTTTAAAATGGCCTATTTGTTGTCATGCCTATAGGGTAAACTGCTTTTGGAAATCAGTATGCATATAGGTTAACCATGACTCAAACCTTTTGTGGTTTAAAAGAAATTGCATTGACAGCTCTAGAGTTACAAGGCAAAAACCAAGCAACTGTAAATCACAGGGTTGAGATACTCTAATAGAACAGTCACTGTGAGGGGTTAAAAAGTGCATGAAAAGTGTTGGAAAAATAATTTACCAGTGTTCGAACCAGGGACCTCCATACTGACCACCCAAATCCTTAATCACTGAGCTGCTGCTATCATGGCTATCCACCTCACTTAATTTCCTAGAAATGAATGAAAATTCTAGTGAAAATCTGCTCAATAGTAAAACTTTATAAATTTCGTAGATCTACCAACGGAACAATCTAGATTGTTCTATGTGTGTTCTATTTTTTTTTTAAATGCATGCTCTATTACTGGAGCACACATTTTTTCGAGGATTTCTAAAATAGAACACTCATACAATGTTCTAGAACAATAATGTTCCATTGGTAGACCTATGAAACTATGAACTTTTACTATTGAGCAGATTTTAACTTTATTAGAATTAAGTGAGGTGAACAGCCATGATAGCAGCAATACCAAAATGCATATGGTTCTAATATTTTTATAATATTGGCTCTGATACAGTGGAATACTAGAGAAGTTACAATAGTATTGGATTGCACAGTTTATTTGATTACTTTTGTAGTTACAATAGTATTGGATTGCACAGTTTATTTGATTACTTTTGTAATAAAAGTAATCAAATAAACTGTGCAATCCAATACTATTGTAACTTCTCTAGTATTCCAATGTATATACAAAAGTAATCAAATAAACTGTGCAATCCAATACTATTGTAACTTCTCTAGTATTCCACTGTATCAGAGCCAATATTATATACAAACATTTTGGTTTCAATCAGTATTGGCAGTACACACTATACGATAAGACGTACTTGTTCCAATTGTCATCAACACAATCATCATAATAAGTACTATGCTAACAAAAATTGTGACAACAGGTTGGAAATTGTGCTCTAGCATATAAGGCGTATACTCCTCATTCTGAGCTTCTACATGTAAAACCTACCATGGTTTCTGTATGGTACTGATATAATTATTCTACATATATATATAGTACAGCAAAGTAGTAAAGTTTATAAATATCTTCACAGCTTTCTGAAGGTGTTAGATGCAGCTGCACTGGATTTCCAGTTGAACAGGCTAAACATGTACACCCTGGCCATGATGGAAAACGAATCTCTTCATTTCAAGTTTTTGTCAAGAGTTGTGGGTAGTAATGCAGCATACCTCTTTCAACGCAAGTCAGATGGTCACATCAAGTTTATAAGCAAGTTATGACATCTTGCACAGACACACACAGCTATATTGTCATTTGGACAAATTATTTTGATGTGTCACTGCAATATTTTACTTTTATTAGTGTTATAGTAATATAGCTGAACTGTATTGCTGACAAACTGCATTAGATTTTTATTACATTTTTAAGATTAAATTGCGTTGGCACATACAGGAAATACATGTATGCAGCAAAACAAATATGATCACCTACGTAGTTTACCTTTGGAACAAAAGTTTGCATTGTAGAGTATGTGGTCATATTGTATTATATAGCAGAAAAGAATTCGAAGCCAGTCTTCTTAGATGTTAACGAAACATTTCTTGTATATCTGAACATAATGATATTATGATGCAAATAGCACCTTACAAAAGAAAAGAGTCCTTCATTTCAAACAAGCATGAACAAAGTTTTAAAAATTGCAATAGCTAAATTTCCATATTTTATTTAATTAATCAGTTAATTTATTTATTTTTAAGGCTTTACAGCACAAGTGCTGAAGGTCTGTAGAACACCTGATCCTACAGCCTGTTTAAATTTTTTTATATAAAGTATGTTTGAAAAGGTGGAGAGCGGAGAAAAATTACATGACTGGACTCAAAACCTGCAGTCATCTGATTAGCACTCAAACACTTACAGGAGTCTGCCAGGCAGTCAGGATGTTTTCTCCTTGTCAATTTCATGTATATGTATCCATAGGAACTCTATAGATAATTATATATATGACCAAACTATCTTTCTAGGCAGGATGTAGATAACATCTCTTTGCATTTATATAATTACATTTTCTCTGAGTTGTGTATAGTGTCGTGTGATTCATTTTCATATTAATTCATACCTGAACTGAGGCCTAAATAATTATAGTCTTGGATATTAACAGTGTTTGATCTTGTATCAAGCCTATAATTTAGTTGTATGGAGCATCCAAGCATTATACAGTATTAGTAATACAAATAGGCGTCAGATATGAAAAAGCATAATAGGCTGGAGTGCTATGCCAGCATATGCTAGCATATTTCAAATTATGGAGCTTAATTCCATGCATGATAATAGATAGATACTCCCTAATAGAGCAGTCAGTGGAAACTGCAATAGAGCACCTAAATGCACTCTACATGGCACCTTAGATTGATAGTCTCTAATAGAATAGTGAAATACTCTAATAGAGCATTCACTGATTAAAATCAAAGGAATACTGCATGAAGAACATAATAGGTGAAAATTTTGGGAAATTTCTGAAAGCATTTTGGGAAAAATTTTGAGCATATTTGACTCAGACCTAAAATACAAAGAAAATTTTGTGTCAGACACACATCCAGATATGCAGGTATATGCAAAAGTAATGAGACTCACTTGACTGGGACAAATGACTCAAGTAACAGGGATATAATATATATATATATATAATCTGGCTTATTTAATGTGGTTTCAACCCTATAAACCTTCAGTATGTTGCATATATTTTTATACAGATACTCCAAATCTCCAGAAAAGATAAATTTTTATGCACATCAATAGGATAGCATTTTAAATTATTCGTGTTACATGCAGTTGTAAAATTTTAGTTAATCAGATTTTGGCCAAGTACTCTTGTTAGCACTTATACCTAAGATTATAACAGATAATATTACTATACCTTATTGTATGTGGCTGGGCCTGCGAAAACAGGGCATGTGGGCACAAACTATATACCCTGTCACACTACAGATCATATCTCAGTACTGGAACAACCTGCATCATAAAGCTAATTAAATGCTTACTAAGTGCTGAAAATTGTATAGCTATAGTGGAATGGTATAAAAAGTTATGAGTGATGGAAGTTTGAAAAAGTAGGCAAAAATCATGTGCCCACATGCCCTAATTTCACAGGCGCATTCACATATATGCTAAGACCTTCAGCATGTTGCACCAAAGTGCAACCAGCACATTAGCTATATACAAATTTATGAAAACTAAAATCTGGTTCTACCTCCAGTGTTCACCCTCCAGTGCCTAACTGGCAAAGTAGATAAAACAAACAAACAATTACAACTGTTTTTCATGTCAAATTTAGGCAAACTATGACTAAGGCTTTTGCATTGCTCTGTTAGCATGCACTTCCCTTGGATACACTGTGTTCATCGCAGTATCTTTACAGCCTCTCTAGGGTGCTGAATTTAAACATTAACGTGGACACTTGTTATGATTACTCCTGAATTTTAACAGTGCACTGCAGATATGTACCATGGATAATATGTCCATGCACAAGATCTACAAACTGTGTTCAACTATCACTTCTTCTATGTGGGCAAATAAAATTAATAAATGGTAATATTCAGCCTATACATAAATGTTCCATCATGTAAATTTCCAAGCATAACACTATAAATTCATTTGTTTATGCAATACTTATAGCCAATCTCTAACCATGCATACACCTGTCTAGTAGAAATATTTAAATTGGTTCATTACCCTAGCCTTGATCCTGGTGTCAGTACATTAATTTAGCTATCGGTTTACTAGTGTTATAATTATAGATTTGTGCATGGATATATCCATTAGCACATTCTAAAATGTGGTTGAGCTAATAGTTTCAATACCTTAATTAGTGGTATAGCTTCAGGCATCTGTTTAAATCATGTTATAGCTATTAACTTTCTTAATGATTTGTTTAATAATGTGCTCTAGCTGCCAGCTGTCAGATAATGCAAGATACTTACTTAAATTTAAGATGTATCTCTGACAAAGTAAAATGTATATTTCAGAACAGTAATCAATGCTAATGCGTCTGTTTCTGTATACAAATTTACAGTGGCTTGAACTGGCTTCTCATTAACCTCATTTATAATTCATAAATGACTCAGACCACGAAATGGTTGCATGCTATTTAGAATCGTATGAAGTAGGTGAAGCTGAACATGTTCTAAAGAGAAAACTGGTCAAACACTGTTGATATAAGCATAGTATTATTGTCTATGATATGAGCTCGGATATGAGAGACTGAGCCCAGGGCCGCCCAGAGAAATTAAGGGACCCAGGGCAAAGAGTTAAAGTGGGGCCCTTGACCCAAGTTGTAAGGTGAAGACCAAAAAAAAAGAAAAAAAAAAAAAAAAAAAAAAAAAAAAAAGGTCACAACCTGCTGGCAATGACAATAACTACCCATCACCAACCATATCTCCTTATCTATAAGCTTGCTACACTGCTCCTCTGAAGAATACTGTGACTGCTCTATTAGAGTATTTAGATCTGACTGCTCTATTAGAGTATATCGATCTTTTAAACAGGTATTCAGGGGGCCCTTCGTGGGGCCTCCTGGGGCCTCTTTCAGGCTGGGGCCCGGGGCAAAATGCCTCAGTTGCCCCCCCCCCCCCCCGGTGGGCGGCCCTGACTGAGCCTTCTTAAGATCTTGAACTGGCTTCTCATTGCGGCGTCATCGTTTATCCTAGCTATAAAGCAGGTGAGGAAGATGGGCACTGATTGGCTTGGCATCATGATGATAATTAGTGCTACAGTACGTAGGTAGCTGCAGCTGTAAATGCATTAAAATTTTTAAATGATATGCAGCTCACGTGCACTATCAACTATAATTATTTGCTGATTCGGCATTGCCGAACGACTTCGTCTCTGATAACCTTACTGAAAACTGTACCGCTTTAAATGGATTGGCATTTAGCGTCTCTTGTGGTGTTCTCCATTACAACAGGTTTGATGTTTGTCGTGGCTTACTTTAATATACTCACAGAATACCTGGTATAGCTACCGATGCAATTAAGACTAGAGTCTAGTTGTATTATGGGCGAAAACATAGGGTTTGTAGCAGGAGAGTATAGTTATGCACTTGTCAATTTCATGCCCCACCCCAGGGTGTCCCCACACCCCAAGTGGGGATTTGACATTGCTTCTTGTCCCCACCCCTGGGGCAATTGACAGTTCTCCAATTCACTGACTGATTTTTCGGTAGTTGCATTTCTAAACAATTAAATCGTACTCACTATAATTTTACTAGCTACAGGTGTATACCAGGTTAATTATTAGCTGCATGCATGAAATATGCGCTTATCCTTGAGGTGTTGTCAAATCCCCTACTAGGGGGTGGGGACATAGTGGGGATTTGACAGCCGATTTTGCCCCAGTAGTGGGGAATTTGACACCACGATTTGTCAAATCCCCTGTATTCCCCCACCACCCCCGGGGGTGGGGGGGTGGGGCATGAAATTGACAAGTGCATTAGGATTTCCTGGAGTAGCTAGTATAGATAGTCTACCATACTATACTGGTGGAGGGTTTAGACACAGGCTATCCATGCAGTTAAGTTCCCTCAGCAACATTACTGCATGGCTTGACTCTTGAACAATCTAAAGAATCCCTATCTACTTTATTATTAATATAATTGTGCATTAGCGTGTTATACCTTTGCAGGGCTTTGCTAATTATTTACTAATAAAAAGTAAATAAAAAATAGCCACGCGCCGCCCGCTTCAGAGGGTGAAGACTTAGTAATGCGTAATTGTGCCCTTGTTACGTATACCTATATTAGGACATGTATTGTGTGTTTGTGTGCATCTACCTTGCTGCCTAGCTGATACACATACAGTACACTGATACTTTTACTGTATGCTACCAGAGACTATGCAATTGCCATGAAATACTCTATTAGCTAGCTATAGTTTTCCCATGAATTTGAATGGCACTGCAGAGATTGCATGCATGGTGCAGTACTGTAGCTACCCATGAAGAGGTAAAGTTTATGGGAAACATGCACCATGAAAGTTGATCATGAAATACCATGAAATTCTGAAATTCATAGGCCTGACTTTTATGGTACATTCCATGATAATAATTTTACAAAAACATAGACATACTTTTCTGGTAATATGCAGTCCAGCACCAGTGAGCTACACAATTTGCACATTGGCTTCCTCCATGCCAGAGTCCCTTGCTGGTTCCAAGCATGAATCTCAATGCATGGTACTCTTCTTAAGAGTCCATCATTGAGGTAGCTATAATTATATCATCATGTCACTTAATCAGACATTGGTATTCCATCCCAAGAGATCATGTGTCCATCTAATATTGTTAAAACCAACTAAGCGTTGAGCCTTTGTTGTAATACTTAATTTTGATCTGACACAAAAAAGGGGATTCATTTTAGTTACACCTCTATATATAGGTTGGTAAATAAAAAATAAAAATTAAAGAAACAGAATTTACACAGAATCCCCAAGTATATATGTGACTGAATTTGACAAAACAAGGCTTCGACGCACAAAGCTTTGTTAGGAGATGTGGCGATTTTAAGGAATCATTGTGTAATAACTTCCCAGTGCCTACAGCTGTGCAAACAAAAGTTGCACCAATTGTTCATCTGTTCACTAGCTATCATTGAGTGGGTGTATACATTTCTGATACCCAAAATTTGCCCTGTTTTGAGCAGCTTTTGTCGAGCGGGTAATAATATCACAGGTGGTAGTAATAGGGTGGGAGGGTGGGGGTGGACGGTGGTCTTAATATACGGGTATAAAATGAAGTAAGAAGACGATTGGAATCCAGAGGCCAAGTTTGGGCTCTCCATGGCCCTCAAATTACTCCAAATTGACTGAGAACACTATTGGCGAGCTCTCTGTGAAGTCCCAGCTCACTACACACTATTATCACAAATCCATGGCCATTTAATGGTGCCAATCTCACACTCGTGGCTTTGACAGGGTCGGAAGAAAGCTGCTACAGAAACCAGACTTGCCAGTGCTGAAGGAAGTACAGTGTGAAATATGATAGTGTATTAGACCAGCAATTCATGTCTGGTAAAATCGTAAGTTTGATTTTGTGTGTGTGGAAGCCTTGTTATGTGAAATCCGGTCACATATGGATATTGAAATAAGTCAATGTGTATAATATTATTGGTAGATACACTCAGACACTATTTTCTGTGTGTTGTATACTATAAGGATCATTAATACCAAGTGCAATCTTTGCTGTAACAGATTACCTCTATAACTGCACAACTGATACAGTACAATGTTTGTGTTTTTTGTGATATTATATGGTAGAAATTTTAGCCAGAATGATTATCAAGTTCATTAACAACCAACTGTGCTTTTATTAGTATTAACATTATTAACACTTTACAGTGACCAGCACTGAAGGTCTGACAGCAACATATGCTGCAGCCTTAGGATTACCTAATCTAACAGGAACTTTGCAGCTATGATATTATAATTCAATTGTTAAGAATCATTTTTTGTGTTTGTAACAGTAAATCATTTGTGTGTTTGTAGCAGTACTAGTATTACAATTCTTACATTTCAATATAAAATTGAAGCAGATTGAAGCAGATTATTCTATAGTCTTGCTTGATGTTGGCACTCTTATCCTCCCTATATCTCTTATGCCTGAATTTAAATTCAAAAGGTAGACTTACATATCTATGTATATTAGTGCTATTATAGTGTCTACCCCTCATCATACAGAGAAAGCAACATTTTAGGGGGGAGTTTCACACTCAGGCAGACTTGTTGTGATGCCAGCATAATGATATTTATGCAGAACAGGGGCAGATCTAGGGGGGTTTCTGAAGTTTCTGAAAACTGGTCGTGTATATTCAGGTAATCAAAATTATGTTTTACAGTGATTTGCAATAGTACAAACGTTTAGATCGAAATACTCTAATAGAGCAGTCGACCACTCTAATAGAACAGCCACATTTTGTGTTTCTTTTAAGAACTGTAAGTAGCTAGCTACTTTATTTACCTGTGCCAACACAAAAATAGTCCAAAATCTTATAACAAAGTGTTAAAATCTGAATATCTTCCTTGGGGCATGCCCCAAGACGTCTGTTGTATGCTTCAAAACTGAAGTCAAATTTGCTCTGTCCATTAACTTTAGTCTGCACCTGATACTGTACCAGAAGGAAGCACAATTAAGCAGCCTACATTATACTTAACATAATGATATTTTTAAAACTGTTAATATTGCTACCACACAGTAAAAACAAACTAGTGAAGGTCACTACTAAATGTAGTGAACGTCACTACTAATGTCTGCCACAATACTCACTATTTTTGTGTAGTGACGTTCACTACTAATTTTGTAATGAATGTCACTACATTGACCACCAAGTAGTGACGTTCACTACAAAAAGTAGTGAACGTCACTACTTAAAAGTAGTGAGTATTGTGGCAGAGCAATTCACTATTAAATTTTTACAGTGCAGATTCAGGGGTGTAGGGAGGAGGGTTCCCAGGGGTACAGGACCACCCCTGTAAAATTTAGACTTCTGAGTTTACAGCAAGGCTCTAACACTTCATTTAGTGTGGCAGCACCAAATGAGTGAGTAATGGTGCATGGCACAGCACAACCATTCATAAATCTTGCATTCATCTCTCGGGAAAAGATTTAGAGATAACATGAGTCCTCTTGAAAGCTTGTAAAAAGATCGATATACTTTAATAGAGCAGTCAGGTATATACTCTAATAGAGCAGTCACGTATATTTTAATAGAACATGCATGTAAATATTCACTATGTTAAGGAACTTCATTATTGGAGTTTTTCAGACATTCTAACATTTAATAAAATATTAATGTAAAACTGAGCATGACCTTATACTGCTGTAGCTTTGGTATGCAGTACTTAAAGATATAGAATGCCAGTATTTTATCACTTGGGAGTATTTTATCATTTGGGCATGCAGAATAAATCCACGCTATGCATATTTTGTAGTTATAAGGTCTTGATTATAAGTCGTTCCAATTGTATCAGTGGATTCATGGTCCCTATACCAGTGAGATAACTATCACTTGCAGATGTCTATATGTATCTCTATATGTGCTGTGTTGTCTGTTTCCACTAGGTATATGGGTACAAGCTTCATCCCAGGGGCACTTATATAGCTATGCATTATAAGTAATGTACTATTTTTTGCATGAAATATGAAGTTTTGATTCATTAAAATATTGAAAGTCTCTCAGCGGCTGGGGGTGCAGCCCCCAGACCCCTGCTTCTGGTAACTCAATACTGCTGTTGGAGCTGATCTTCCCTTCAAAAAATCCTGGCTATGCCTCTGAGATTCCATTTCAAATTACACAATTTTCTGGAAAATCTTGCCCCCATACCCTCCTAGATTTAAATTTGTGTATAGTAAAAGTTTGGAAACCAGTCACCAAAATTCCTGGGGCTGCCCTTGTAGAAGGTGTATAGAGCTGTGGTTATTGCATGTGTACTGTGTTTGCCTGTTCTTATATTAGCCATGGATGTATCAGCTCAGGAGAGTTGTACTATTATCCCAACAAGTCCTGCTGATCTGGATCCTACTGGTGGAGTAATAGTTGATGGGACACAAAATGTGATGATAGAATGTAGTTGTGGTACAGGAAGAGTTCGGTGGTTTTATCCTAACACAACTAGAATTCTGACTCAAAACAAAACCCCACCTGGTGATCCATATCTTATGAACCAAAGAAGTGCACTAGTCATTCCTACCTTCAGTGACTCTACTAGTGGTGTATATACTTGTGGACTAGAAAATGATTACCCACCTCAGAGTATGGTTACCATTAACCTCACTCTATCATTTGGTAAATGTAACTGTTAGTGCTTGGTATTTCCATGCAGAGCCAGATCCAGGGGGTTTCTGAGGTTTCCAGAAACTGGTTGGTATGTATTCAGGAATTAAAGATTGATTTTGCTATGATTTGTCAAGGTATCAAAAGGTTCTCAGATGGAAATACTCCAATAGAATTACCCTATAGTCGCAAAAGTCACTTAGTCTACTTGTACCAACACAGTAAATACAGTCTAAAGGAGTGTTGAAGACTTGAAATTTTCCTGGAGGTCCCCATACAGAATGGTATCCATGTCTGTTATATGCTTTAAATTTCACATAGCTCCACCTCTTGACTCTTTATCCTGCATGCTCCTAATACTATTATCATTCCAGCAGAAGTAAGCTCATATCAATCAATTCCTAACATATATTTATTAAGATTCAATTTCATAATACATAATTTTCAGGGAGAGCACGTGCCCCAGACTCCCCTAGATTTAAGTGTGTATGCAGCAGAAAATTTGGAAACCTGTCACCGAAATTCCTGGAGCCACCCTTGATTTCTAAGCACAAACTAAGGTTTTCAATATCAAATGCAGTTTAGCTACATTCTAAGAGATCATGATCATTTTTACACATTTTAAAATTAAAAAAGGTGTAAGAATGGTGAGAACAATGAAATGCCAGCAATCCCTTCATCTTTTGTTCGTTGTTTCAGCAATACCTATTAAATCTAACTTATATCCTTTAAAAATTCATTTATGAGTTAACTTGTTAGCCACCGTAAATATGTACGTAAGAGTAACGGATTAACCATGCAGAGTATCATAATTATATGTATTGTAATCTCTCCATGTGTTTTATACCATCAGCGTTTACAACACATCCCAGTCCAGTGACTACAGGTGTGCATGCAGATGTTGCATTTACTTGTAAAGCTAGAGGACTGGGACCTATTGATCTTACTTGGGTGAAAAATGGCAGTAGTCTCCCTGCAGAAAGACATAAAGTGCTAGTTGATCAAAAACAACATGACATCACCAGTACTTTGACTATTCAAAATGTCATTGGCTATGATATAGGATACTACTATTGTGTTGCAACAAACTATGCTGAAAACATAACTTCAGAGAGTGCATTCTTGAATGTAACAGGTACTTCACAAACACATGCAAATATTTTGTGCAATTAAGTTGTATTTTTATAGTTCCTTGCCCAGAAGTAGTCACAGCCCCAGAGAACATCACAGTTAAACCTAGAGAGAATTCTAGTTTTGATTGTGTAGCGTGGAGTCATGGTTCATTGTATTATTACTGGTACATAGAGTACACCAATGGCACTATCAGCTACTATGATCCTTATCAGAGATGTGATACAGAGTGTGACTCGTATCCCATAATACACAAGCAAGAGTTTAGTCTTACTTCTTATACAACAGAGGTCCACACTTTTAAGGTTTTCAATGCAGATGAGCAGTCTAATGAAGGATGGTATTGTTGTGTTGCTGTCAATGAATGTGGCAATACTACTAGATGTGGATGGCTGGAAGTTGACAGTAAGTTTATTTATTTAGTGGAAACCAGTTGTTACATACAATTTCAGCTACTCCTAAGATTTGTAAGCATCCATCAAATATTACAGTTAGAGCAGATAGCTACAGGGAACGCACGTTAACTGTTGTAGCTGCTGGTAAAGGTCCAATTAATTATCAATGGGAAAAATATTCATCATCTGACAATTCCTGGATAATCCATGATTATGCATTGATAAAAGGTGAAACTTCTCCAAAACTAAAGTTTAAACCTGCTAGGCATGTCCATGAAGGTATCTACCGTTGCACTGTGAGCAATGATGATGGTAGAGTAACATCCAACAATGCTACTGTTACAGTCTATGGTATGTACATGCTGTAAAATACTGTGTATGTATAATGCACTGCACACAGATGTGATCGCATCACATAGCATTTGGTAAAAGAATACCGGTAGTAGATTACACACTTTACTTTGCAGCGACTTTGTTACAAAAAGAGACTATATATATATACCTTATGGTACATGGTGTCATGTTATTTCAGTAGGTTCCAAACATATTACTAAGGCCTAAGGGATATTAATTTTATGACCTCGTTAGTAGGCTACCTCATTGTTGAAGCCACTTTTGTCACAGAAGCTGCCCCTATTAATGAAGTTCCATTGTATGTCAACCATGAAAAGTGGCTAATGTGAAACTTTTAAAATAATAGTAGGAATTAAAGAAGTTGAAACGTAGAAGGCCGGATTATGCACATCCACACTTCAAGGAGTTTGTAATATTCAACTTATATTTTAATGAACACGTCTTCCTTGCAGTACATATATCTGTTATTATATATTAACATGCATGCTTCACCAACTAGTGTAATACATATATCTGTTATTATATATTAACATGCATGCTTCACCAACTAGTGTAATACATATATCTGTTATTATATATTAACATGCATGCTTCACCAACTAGTGTAATACATATATCTGTTATTATATATTAACAATGCATGCTTCACCAACTAGTGTAATACATATATCTGTTATTATATATTAACATGCATGCTTCACCAACTAGTGTAATACATATATCTGTTATTATATATTAACAATGCATGCTTCACCAACTAGTGTAATACATATATCTGTTATTATATATTAACATGCATGCTTCACCAACTAGTGTAATACATATCTAATCCAAAACAGCCAAGCTGTAAAAAAAGTGTGCGGCCCTCAGAAAGGCTATGGTGAAAAAAGATGTGAAATCCAAGGTGGCGGCCAAGAAATGGCTGTGATGGTAGGTTAGTGGTAAAAATTTTAATAATGACAATTCAGGTGAATTTTTGTGCCGCTTCACAAAAATTCACCTGAATTGTCGTTATTAAAATTTTTACCACTAACCTACCATCACAGCCATTTCTTGGCCGCCACCTTGGATTTCACATCTTTTTTCACCATAGCCTTTCTGAGGGCCGCACACTTTTTTTACAGCTTGGCTGTTTTGGATTAGATTTCATTTCTTTTTGTATTTGTATACCCCAAAGCCGGCCTATGGCCAGCTTTGGGACTTTTTTAACCTATGTTTTTTTCTTTACTACAGGAAGAAGAAAAGATGAAGTAGATGTACTTTAAATATTTTATCAGTAAATGTACAAATTATATATACTGTATAATACATATGTGACCGGATTTGCGAAAAGGGGTCCAATTTGCCAACTTTGACAATTGATAACTTCAGATTGGAAAGAGCTATTGCCTTGATATTTGGGCAGTGGTGAGCACCACTATAGCTGAATACATGGTGAAATGTTCAGGTTAATAATTATGTTACTTGAACACTGAGTTATGGTCTCCAACATTTACGGAATTGGATGTGTGTGGAAGACCCCTTTTCGCAAATCCGGTCACATATATTGATTACAGAAATCTCCATGGTGGTTTCTTTGTAACTGAACACTCTACAAGGTGACTTCTTCTAATTGCTCTCTCTACAGGGTGAATTGTTTGTAGCTGAACGATCTACAAGGTAACTTCTTCTAGCTGATCTCTCTACAGGTGATGTGTTTGTAGCTGAATTTTGTATAGGTGATTTGTTTGCAGCTGAGCTCTTTACAGAATGGTTTCTTTGTAGCTGAACTCTCTAAAAGGTAACTTCTTCTAACTGATCTTTCTACAGGGCAAATTGTTTCTGGCAGAATTTTCTACAGGGTGATTTCTTTGCAGCTGAACTCTCTACATGGTGGTTTCTTTGTAGCTGAACTCTCTACAAGGTAATTTCTTCTAGCTGATCTCTCTACAGGGAGATTTGTTTGTAGCTGAACCATCTACAAGGTAACTTCTTATAGCTGATCTCTACAGGGTGATTTGTTCGTAGTTGAATTCTGTACAGGTGATTTGTTTGCAGCTGAGCTCTTTACAAAATGGTTTCTTTGTAGCTGAACTTTCTCCAAGGTAACTTCTTCTAACTGATCTTTCTACAGGGTGATTTGTTTGTAGCTGAACTATCTACAAGGTAATTTCTTCTAGCTGATCTCTCTACAGGGCGATTTGTTTGTAGCTGAATTCTGTACAAGTGATTTGTTTGCAGCTGAGCTCTTTACAGAATAGTTTCTTTGTAGCTGAACTCTCTACAGGGTGATTTGTTTGTAGCTGAAATCCCTACAAGGTAACTTCTTCTAGCTGATCTCTCTACAGGGTGATTTGTTTGTAGCTGAACTCTCTACAGGTGATTTGTTTGTAGCTGAGCTCTACAAGGCGATACTTCTAGGTGATTTCTCTACAGGATTCCTTGTTTCTAACTGAACTCTCAACAGGGTGATCTGTTCATAGCTGAACTTTCTACTGGGTGATTTGTTTGCAGCTGAACTCTCTAAATGGTGGTTTCTTTGTAGCTGAACTCTCTACAATGTGACTTCTTCTAGCTGAACTCTCTACAAGGTGACTTGTTTCTAGCTGATCTCTCTACAGGGTGACTTGTTTCTAGCTGAACTCTCTACAGGTGATTTGTTTGTAGCTGAACTCTCTACATGGTGGTTTCGTTGTAGCTGAACTCTCTACAAGGTAACTTCTTCTAGCTGATCTTTTTCACTGCATATTTGTTTGTAGCTGAGTTCTCTACTGGGTGATTTGTTTGCAGCTGAACTCTCTACATGGGAGTTTCATTGTAGCTGAACTCTCTACAATGTGACTTCTTCTAGCTGAACTCTCTACAGGGTGACTTGTTTCTAGCTGAACTCTCTACAGGTGATTTGTTTGCAGCTGAACTCTCTACATGGTGGTTTCTTTGGTGACTTGTTTCTAGCTGATCTCTCTACAGGGTGACTTGTTTCTAGCTGAACTCTCTACAGGTGATTTGTTTGCAGCTGAACTCTCTACATGATTGTTTCTTTGTAGCTGAACTCTCTACAAGGTAATTTCTTCTAGCTGATCTCTCTACAGGCCGATTTGTTGAATACAAAAATTGATCAAAAATATAATTTTTGGTCAATTTTTGTATTCATTGTTTGTTTGTAGCTGAACTCTCTACATGATGGTTTCTTTGTAGCTGAACTCTCTACAAGGTGATTTCTTCTATAGCTGATCTTTCTACAGGGTGATTTGTTTGTAGTTAAACTCTCTACACGATAGATTCTTTGTAGCTGAACTCTCTACAAGGTGATTTCTTCTATAGCTGATCTTTCTACAGGGTGATTTGTTTGTACCTGAACTATCTACATGATGGTTTCTTTGTAGCTGAACTCTCTACAAGGTAACTTCTTCTAGCTGATCTCTCTACAGGACAATTTGTTTGTACCTGAACTCTCACATGATTGTTTCTTTGAAGCTGAACTCTCTACGAGGTGATTTCTTCTAGCTGATCTTTCTACAGGGTGATTTGTTTGTAGCAGAACTCTCTACAAGGAAACTTCTTCTAGCTGATCTCTCTACAGGGAGATTTGTTTGTAGCTGAACTCTCTATACATGATTTGTTTGCGGCTGAATTCTCTACATGATGCATGGTTTCTTTGTAGCTGAACTCTCTACAAGGTAACTTCTTCTAGCTGATCTCTTTACAGGGTGAATTGTTTGTAGCAGAATGATCTACAAGGTAACTTCTTCTTACTTATCTCTCTACAGGGTGATTTGTTTGTAGCTGAACTTTTTACAAGGAAACCTCTTTTAACTGAGCTCTGTACAGGGTGAATTGTTTGTAGCTGAACTATCTACAAGGTAACTTCTTCTAGCTGATCTCTCTACAGGATGATTTGTTTGTAGCTGAACTATCTACAAGGTAACTTCTTCTAGCTGATCTCTCTACAGGGTGATTTGTTTGTAGCTGAATTCTGTATAGGTGATTTGTTTGCAGCTGAGCTCTTTACAGAATGGTTTCTTTGTAGCTGAACTCTCTACAAGGTAACTTCTTCTAGCTGATGTATCTACAGGGTCACTAGTTTGTAGCTGAATTCTCTACATGGTGGTTTCTTTGTAACTGAACTATCTACAAGGTGACATCTTCTAGCTGATCTTTCAACAGGGTGATTTGTTTGTATCTGAACTCTCTACAAGAAATCTTCTTCTAACTGATGTTTTAACAGGGTGAATTGTTTGTAGCTGAACTCTCTACAGGGTGATTTGTTTGTAGCTGATCTCTATACAGGTTACTTATTTCTAACTGATCTCTTTAATTCTGTTCAGGGTGACTGCTCTATTAGGATGACTGCTCTATTAGAGTATCTCGATCTCGCACTTGCTACACCAAGTTGGATTTCGTGTTATAACTCCGTGGATTTAAGTCTGATTCTTCTACACCATTGAAGAGCCTTTCTAAGATGATAACTCCATCTGTACAGCGATTTTGAAAGCATTACCCCAAGCGGTTTACCTGGTAGGCGTGGCAAGCATAATAATAATAATAATAATAAAATAAAAATATTAAAAATTAGCTAATCTCGATTGCGTAATTGTTACACACTGTTGATTTTTTCGCTGTATCTTCCTGGTTTTTAGCTCGATTTCTTTCAAACCACAAAAGGTTTGAGGTTCAATAGTTAACCTATTCACCCACCGATTTTCAGCTTCTTCCCATACGCGGTTTACCCTGTAGGCGTGACAACATATTGGTGTTATTTTTCGTGCATAATCGCTCATAACTCTTTGTCTGTTTATGGTATTCCAGCCAAAGTTGGTACCGAGATGCGCCTTTATATCCCCCTTCTGTGTGCCAAATTTCAAGGCAATCGGATAACGCGTTCGAGTTTTATAGCAGTTTTTGTAAGTGTGCGACAAGAAAAAGAAAAATAAGAAGAAAAAAAAAAACGAAGAAACTCAGCCAATTTTTGAAGTCGCATATCTCGGGAACGCGCGAAGCGATTTCGCTCAAATTTGGAATGTAGAGTGCTGCAGTTGGGGGGCATGTCCACAGCAAAAATCGTCTTGTTTCATCAAGGAAGCACAGAGCTACGGAGGTGCGAAAATTGCGTTTTCTTTCTTCCTGTCAATATACTCACGGGTGTTACGCGCCGGCTTCTTGGGCCGCACGACACACTACCGTGTGTCTTGATATCTGTTATTATATATTAACATGCATGCTTCACCAACTAGTGTAATACATATATCTGTTATTATATATTAACAATGCATGCTTCACCAACTAGTGTAATACATATATCTGTTATTATATATTAACATGCATGCTTCACCAACTAGTGTAATACATATATCTGTTATTATATATTAACAATGCATGCTTCACCAACTAGTGTAATACATATATCTGTTATTATATATTAACAATGCATGCTTCACCAACTAGTGTAATACATATATCTGTTATTATATATTAACATGCATGCTTCACCAACTAGTGTAATACATATATCTGTTATTATATATTAACATGCATGCTTCACCAACTAGTGTAATACATATATCTGTTATTATATATTAACAATGCATGCTTCACCAACTAGTGTAATACATATATCTGTTATTATATATTAACATGCATGTGCATACTTCACCAACTAGTGTAATACATATATCTGTTATTATATATTAACATGCATGCTTCACCAACTAGTGTACTACATATATCTGTTATTATATATTAACAATGCATGCTTCACCAACTAGTGTAATACATATATCTGTTATTATATATTAACAATGCATGCTTCATCAACTAATGTAATGGCATTATTCTCTCTACTATTTCATGTGATAAAAATGTATACTGCAGGTCCACCAACCATCACTTTTATTACTACCAACACAACTGTGTTTGAGGGTGACAAGGTTCAACTAGTTTGTGGTGCTGTTAATGATGAAGATGCATTGTATGCATTACAAATTATCTGGTATAAAAGATCTGCTGGAATTACAATACCATTAAGTGAAATGCCAAGGTGCTACAATGACACATGCAATAATGGAACACTAACTAAACAATTATTACTTGATCCTGTAAGTCACTATGATGCTGGTGAGTATATATGTCGAGCATTTAACCATCATCAATCTTATACTGAAAGTACTACATTTTTGACAGTGGAATGTAAGTTCACTTTATAAATAAAACATTTAAACATTTGAATTTGTTGCATTGCACACTTATGTAATATGACACACAAAAGTTGCTGCCAATGTACCCGAACATATATTTAGAGGGATTCTCCATGCACTCTTTGTTCAAGTTATATGTTTAATATATCACAGTTGTTGCATATAGTGGAACATGTAAGGAAGACTTTGGGTCTGACTAGTTTTGACAAAACTTTACTGTTATAAGGAGATAGTATTATCTTACTGAGTTCTATAAAGACTTCAGGTAATTATGCGATGTCCTTCATACGAAAAGTTCTTTATACGAAAGGTTCTTAAGACAAGTTCCGCGCTGTATACTCGTATATCAGTGGCAATAGAACATCTTAAGGTCATGCCTACTTGAAAAGTCGTTGCTCAGAGCCAACTGACCCAATTTTGTGAAGATTTTAATTTGAAAAGGAATCACAAACACACAAAAATTTAAAATGATTGAGATACTATAATAGAACAGTCAGTGGGTAAAATGTCAATCTCACAAGGTAACATTATCTGCAAGCATAGATCCTGTGTCTCCCCACGCCTAACTAAGTTATACCAAAACATCAATGCCATCTATAGCTCATTGAACTACTGTATCCGGCTATGACCATGTAATTACTATGTTTGTATCTGTTTTGCAACAATAATGTGGCTTAAGCTATTTAACATGATGCGTGTAATATTATTTTGATCTGACCTATACTGATCTATTAAAACATGTATCAAACTAGGTATTATTTACCAACCGACCAACTCATTTTGTTATAAAAAATTTTTTTGAGCAACAAATTTTCAAATAGGTATGGTCTAACAGGAAGAAAAATCTTTGTACATGCATATAAAGCTCAGGAATAGTTAGGAAAGTTTAAATTGCATGTATAATGGAAACCACAATAAGAGTAGGTAACTGCTCTTATGGAACATTCATCCGTATCGTCTGGGGCCATCTCTCTCTTGAGATCATCATCTACACCTAACCCTCCATGGAAGGCATACACTTACCTAGCCAGGGATGCTAAATTTCCTATTTTAGAAGCTATTGAAATTTAGGCCAGGTGAGGGGACGCTCAGAAGGGCAGATAGGCCATAGATAATTGCAGGGAACTGAGTTAAAGGCTTTGTCCACTTTGTCCAAGCATGGTGTATTCATAGCGTATGATGCTCTAATTGGTTTGCAAGTCCAGCACAAGTGAGTCCCCTGGTCTCCACCACATGGCAGGATGAAGGTTGCCACATCACCTACAAGTGATGTCACAAGTTACTGTGTCTGCCATGAGGAGAAACTACTATGGGACTGAGAATTCAACACATCATAATCACTTTCATTAAAGTTTCATGCTCAATTTGACTGTATTATAAATCTAGAACTATATAACTTTGACATGATCTTCCTTTCGTTCATTCGAAATTTGTGCTATGACAGTTTGAACATTCTACCAAATCAAGATGTCACAATTAATACTGAAAATATTCATAATTTATATGAACAGCATGCAGGCTTCACAATTATATAATTATTATGAAAAAAATTATTTCTCAAGAAATGTGGATTTTAACTTTAAAACTTTGTTTTCATTTAATCAATTAACTATTATCGACACTATTAATAAATGTGCTGAATTATATAGTTCTATATGTGCTGTTATTATTTACAAGCTGATATTATATGTGTAGCTATAAGATTTTGTGTTCAAAACCTGCATGATTATAGTTACATTGTTCTATACATGACTAGAGTTCTAGCACTGAATCTTTTTACTTAGAATTATATACAGGTAGTAGAAATATGTAAATCAATCCATACTATAAAACCTCCTTATGTCACTTTTATTACTGAGATGTTTAATATATTAATCTGATCACAATTTCTTTCAGATGGTCCTGTACTCACAGTGCATCCCTCACAGTCACCATACATAGTCAAAATTGGGAGAAGTTTGTTCTTACTGTGTTCAGCATCTGGACTGCCAAAGCCTACTGTCCAGTGGTACAGGAATGGCTCACAAATTGGAGATCCACTACTACTTCAACAGTTCTATATAGTTCCTACACTTAAGCAAGAGAACTCAAATTACACTTGTGTAGGAAGGAACAATGCTGGAGGCAAGATAAACACAGCAAGTGCCAGTATACTAATAAATATAGGTATGTAAGATTTGTATTCTAAATTGTTTATTTGAGTTTCATTGCAGTACCATGTTGTCCACATTTAAAGGATCCTGCAAATGGAAAAGTGTTTTTCTCAAATTTTGGAGACAATGCAATTTTCACTTGTAATGATGGCTACACTATAAGAGGAACTTCTTTATTGAACTGTGACCTTACTACTGGTAGATGGAGTACTGATCCACCAACCTGTACAAAGTAGTTATGAGAATGCGCAAATATCAGAAACTTTAATAAAGTTAGCACAATTTTGACATTATAGCTATGTTCTACTATTACACATGGACCATAAGGTTTGTTGTGATGTTTGGTAATGGTATGTACAATGTCTATAGGTACTCCAACTTATTACATACTGTAATTCACTTTTTAACATTGCAAATTTTGTATGCAAAAATTATATGAAAATATCTTACACAAATATTTTTCAGTTGTGAATAATCAAGATACTCTAATAGAGCATTCGTGTAAATCATACATAAATATTTTACATGAAATTTTCCCATGAATATTTTACACAAAAATAAAGTGAATTTTATGGTACAGTGGATCCTCACTAATTCGAACAGTTCTGTTCTCAAGTTGACAAAAGTCTGTTCAGATTACTGAATTTGTTTGGATTAGTGAACCCATTGATTATATACAGAACCTAATTCAATTACTCTAATAGAACATACATTTGTTTGCAAATACTCTAATAAAACAGTCATTTGTACTGTTCGGATTATCGAGCGTTCGGATTACTGGAGTTCGGATTAGTGAGGATCCACTGTAGTAGCTATTGTAAGTAAATAGAAAAGACTGGAATGACTAAAGTTTGGTAAATTTGGCAAATCAAGGAAATTCACCAAACTTTATTTCAGTTGCCAATTAGTTATTCAGTATACAGTTCTATAGTAAATTTGCTAAACTTTTGTCTGCTCTACGTACTGATTCACCAAACTTAAGTCATGCCAAACTGTTGTCAGTTATGGTATCTCATTACTATAAACTTCAGTTTATGACACTTGTGTACAGTACATCCTAATGCATAAGTTATGTCTTTACTTGCCAAATTTATTTGTTTTTATTTATTAAGGCTTTACAACACGAGTACTGAAAGTCTGTAGGACACCTGGTCCTACAGCCTGTCTAAAGTTGTTACAGAAAGTGTGTTTGAAAAGGTGGAGAAAGGAGAAAAAAAATCCGTGACTGGACCTGGGCAGCCTCCAAACCTGCAGCCAAAACTGCATAGCAGTAACCATGCTATAATCTTACAGACATTGAGGATTACATACTCTCTACTCTCTTGAACATCATAGCATGCAACCGCACATAAATGTAACTATTCTTTAGGGAATAGAGGTGTGATAATTGATGTGTAACTATATTACCAACTGCATGCTGTCAAATTTAAAGTAAGTTTAATATCTTTTTGACACAGAATTAAAATTCCACTTAGCTCATTGTTTAGTTCACTTCACCTTGGCTTGCCCTCAGTGTTGGTTATAGATATCCTACACCAATTTGAGTTTTGTTCCTTATGTTTTCTTAAGTAAATGTATGTATATCTGTCAGTATGTAAGGTCTCAGCATAGCTCCTACTTGCTAAAGCACTGTGTATCTGTCATCTACTCTCTGTACAGAGTAAAACAGTGCTACAAAAATATACTTCCTTTTTGCTTATGTGTAAGCTCTACACAAATTGCAGATATAGCTACGTGGCTGCTCCAGTAATTTTAATGACTGGTTTCCAATCCAAATTTTTTGTGGTTCCAGGGCCTACTGTAACTACATAGCATTATAATCACGCTAGCATGCAACACATGCCAATCTAGGGTGCCATGTGGGCATGCTCCCCAACAGTAAAACATATAATAGTCAATATTGGTATTTTATAAAGTGTTGAAATTCAACTTCAAAATTTCATGGTATTGCTTTATTAGGGTATCTCAATCTTGCTTGACCATTTTCTGGAAATCTTAGAGAACCGTCCTGGAACCAATATGTATAATTTTTATGGAATTATGAACTTATTTGATACTTATCACTTAAGTTATACAGAAAAAGACAACACACATATCATTGTCAATATTTAAGAGTGTCAGCACTTACTTGCATTGGAATCACATGAGCTGCTGTACTTTATCATCACACAATATTATAATTAGGTATCCATGAGATTATCTCTGGTATATGTACCATGTGACTATATCCATCTGATTCAAGGGGAAGGGCATGGATGCAGGGGCGGATCAAAAGTTTGGAAAGGAAGGTACACTAGGGTAGTAGGTATATAGCAGGGGATCTGAGGGACACAGAAGCTAAAGGATTTTATATGCTTCAGGACTGAATGTTTTGAAGTAGAGCAGTTTATATACAAATATCTAATGCTTTCTATTAAGTGGTCTGCATTGATCAAGACTTGTACATTGCAGTCATGAGTAAGTAGTTCAACAAGAATGGCATACAAAGAACCATGTTCATTTCATTTGCTATATATTTCTAACAGGCTAAATGTGCCCATGGGATGGTACTGCAGATGCAAGCTGTCACACTCAGTAACTGTTAATAGTGGTGTGGTATATAATGACTGTTCTATTAGAGTACTTGACTGACTACTCTATTAGAGAATCTCTATCTTGTATCAAGTTCTTTTTGTGTGTGTGTGTGGGGGGGGGGGGGGGGGGGGGGGGGGGGGGGGGGGGGGGAGGGGAGGGTACATGCCCTCTGTGCTCCCCCCCCCCCTGGATCCGCCACTGGGATGCTGGCACTTATAATCAGAATATCAGTAGGCACTTGACACATACTGGTCTGACAATGCAAGGCTACATGGATGCATGCATGCATTTAAAGTATTACAATCTATGTATATATTTCAATTGTGTATTATATATATCATCTGGCAAACAAAATCAAATCAAATGTACATGTGTGTGTGTGTGCATGAAATGTCTAGTAGTCCTAAAGCCAGTGATTTCCTCAATGTCTACTCGGCTGCAATATCATATCTCACACATTCACATATGGTGCGATCAAAATCAAACCCATCTAGACAAGGACGGATTGAGCATAATGCACATTTACATTGGACACGGTCCCAGGTGTATCCATGTGGGCAGGATCCGAAAGCAGGGCATTGGCAGGTCAAAGAATGTCTGTCGCAGGTCTTTGGTGGAGTGCAGTCTACATCAGTGATGCATTCTGGGCATTTACAGCTGAGGTGTTCAGTAAATTGCAAGTACTGAATTCCAATGAAGTAACAGTAGTGGTATGTACACCTGAACACAATAGCCCATCGGTAAATCACATGTGTACGACTGGGTGTACATTTCCCAGATTGTCCACACACTAACCCATCACACTGCCTGAACCTGATGGGTGGCCAGTACAAGTAGCTAGGCTTATAGTAGTATTTGTAATAAGGTCCACTGGCACACTGTAGAGTGGATGGTCGAGCAGCACTAGTAGTAAAGCTATTGTACTCTGAGATAGCTTTAGAATCACCTTTAGTAAGATGACAAATCATTTGAAATATACACAAATGATTTTAGCACTGTCTTACTTATCATATAAGCTACTTCCACTTGATTTTCAGTGATACTGGAGGAAGACAGGTCTATTCCATGTATACTGTCAACCTTTGAACAAAGAATACAATCAGTTCATACTACATACTTACATTTGGTCTACTTACAAAGAGAACACAGCATGCCAGACTTAACAAACTTGAGGTTAACATCATTTTAAAGAAACTGATTTCACATGCCCATCCTGGTTGGTCATGCTCCTTTTATACAATTCACTCTCAGGCCTTGATGTGGCTAAGTTATCACATGACCTATACGCAGTGGAGTTGTATTGTATGTGACCATGTGACAAATTTGATTATGAGATGACTACAAAAAAAGCAACAGTGGAGAGTCCTAGGTCTTCTGCAAATACCCCTGGTATTTTTAAATCACAAGTTTACTGCTGAAATTAATCATGTTACATTATCTGCTAACCTATATAATTTCTATAGCAGCCTAGATAACTATTAAACAATAATTAAAATAATAAAAACATGAACACAATTAAAGGTCATATATACATCCTACCATTATTGTTCATTGCATAACAATTATTTTGCCTTTTTTCAGCTGTCTGTGACATTAATTTACATCCCTGCAAGACCAATCTTTTACACAGTCAACCAGCAGTACAATGTTCGCTTTCAAATCCATTCCACAGTCCCCTTGAATCATGAAAAAATAATAATAATAACTAACACACCTACTGTATAAGAATTGCTAACATGTTGATGTGTTTCATTTGGAATTTTTTCCTTATATATGAGAAATTTGGCAATATATATTATTTAATTTCATCAACCAAGAGCTGATCCCTACCAATACCTGTTGCATGATATAAAAATGGTTATACAATCACATTCAGTATGATATTATGTGAATTTCCCTCTTAAATAAAGATTATAAAGACAATTACTTACACACATGTATAGCTTACAGCATATACATGGATATGTTAACTTTCTGTGTATCACAAAACACACAATGATTCACCTTATAGCACTGATCCATAGCTAGAAGTATATTATATATTATTATTTTTAGGTCCTGTTATAAAAGGCAGTGATGTATTATAACTATACTATTAAACTGTATTTACATAAAAATGACAACTCATTGTAAGATAGATAGACAGATTAAGTAGCAATAGCATGAAAAACTGGGAAACCCAGCATCAATAAGCATCACAAATGGCTGAAGTACTAATTTGCCTGTTCAACAGAAGAAGCTAAAATGCTTGCGTTTGTCCTGCAAAATCTGGCTACATTTCATGTGCCTAAATGAATCTACATGCAGTGAAACCTGTCTATTATATTATATAGACATTTTGGGACTGACCAAACATCCTGATTATCAATGTATTCTGATTTCAATTCCTATAAGTGTCCATGCATGTTCCATAGATTATGCTGCAGGTGCCCTTATTTTAAAGTATCCACATTTATTTACAGCTTCAACTGTATAGCTGTAAAGAATACTGAAATTCAACATCACCTATTTAGTTTGTTAGGAGTAACTGCAAATAAGGAAACATTAGAATTATGACATGATCTAGACTAAAGAATGCATGCATGGTCTTATAATTAGATGATGGAGGTCTAAATACATGTATGTTATGTAGCTGCTTTTACAGCAGGAATAGAATATATATTTTAGTGCATGATTATAATTAAGTTCAAGGCAAAACTATTATTGTCAACAACTGAGATATTATATATGGCTGCTGGGATACAACTGGCTTCTATATCCCATGCAATGAGATTTGCAGGTGCAGCTTAAATTGCTGTACTATTCCCTTTACGTAAAAAAAATTCCATGTGTAATTATGTTACATGTATAATTATTATGTATTCATACTGAATAACTTTAAAATGAATTTTGTTCTATGGAAATTGTGACAAAATTGTTGTTGATTATACCAACCTCCCCAATCAGGGATCATCCTTCAACATTGATATAAGCAGAATAGATATAATATCTATTTAATTAGTTTCTTAAACTGGCCATGACCTACCCAATAAATTAGAAAACATCAGCCACCTCTAATAGCTGGTCAATATAATAGACCATCATACAAAATCAGTCTTATAATAATTATATCCTTAAATTCCAAAATCAATAAGCTAGCTATAAACATCAAGTCATGCTAGGGGGTGTAAGATTGTTTTGTTTTTGTTACACCAGATCACAAATTTCAAATTAACCACAAAAAATTAATTAGTAGTTACAACTTATATAAACATTATTAGTATATACATGTAAGCTGAATTCAGTTTCTATCATGTTGTACACCAGCATAATAAATTGTATGCTTAGGGAAATAGAGGCTCTAAAACAACATGTACATGCAGCAGGGACTACAGGGGAGATTGCTACTTCCTTTGTGAGTAGTTCTTTGTATGAGTTTTGTGGTTGTTGGTAGATTAACTATATCCAATTCACTTGAGGCTATCAGCAACCGTTTAAAATCATTTGATGATTTATTGTTGGTACAGATTCGTCACGCTCAGAGCTCCTAGTAGATGAATGCATTACAAACACAAATGCACAAGTAGCTATTCTGTGTAACCAAGTTAGCCAGTTGTTGGTTTGCTATTGTAGGACCTACAGCTAGCCTTCTGGCTTCCTAAATGCTTTAGAAGCCTAGCTTACATGCTTGATCACGTATTCCACATCTACATACATTATATTAATGGACTACTGTCTGTTCAACAACTAAAAACTAGCTGTGCCAGCATTACAGTTACATATATTATATTGTAGCACATTGAGTCAGAGTGTGAGGAAGATGGAAGATTGCAATTGGGTATATATAAAAATGATTGGAAGCTTGCTGGCTTAATAAATGCATGGATAAGTATATAGTTAATGTGCAATAAATTCCATGCAGATACCCACTCAACGTCTCAAAATTGGAAAGGTGATTGATATGTATGTGAAATTGCATTCCTACATTTCTGTTAAGGTTACGGGATACTGAGATACTGAGGGACTGTCAAACAAAAATTTATTACGTAATTCAGGTGGGCTTGGTGTTGTTGTGTTGTGTATCAGCTGGTAACAGGCTTAAATTGTTGGGAGAATCTTAGCGTGCTGACTGGACAGGTACAAGGTACAAGAAAACACACGTAACAGTACAAGATAACATAGAAACAACACACTTAGCAACTGGTGCACCTGTAAGCGCATGCATAGTTTTGCTGACTAATGGTGATATTTTCCTGAACCAAAAATCAGAACTGTCAGACTAGTTGTTAACATTTTGTATAAACAGACTACTAGTTTGGCTTCTTGTCTAGGTCCTGACGGAGCCATTTGTTAGAAATAATGTTTCTAGTGCTTGTGATATCAATTTAAAAATTAATTTTGTGACCACAGTGTCTTGCTTTAGGCCATATTGTAGTCATATTTCAGCAACTATACACATTATTCACAAATCCTCTTGTCAGTCCCTCACAAGTGATGTTCTTCAAACCTTAGAATTGTTAGTAAGTTCTCATGGTTCTTCATTGGTCTGATTTTTGGTTCATAGTTTTCACTAATTGGCATGGGGACAACTCATGTTTCCATAACAACATTTGAATTCCATGTCAATTAATGAGAAGTCAAGAATGCATAAATATTTGATAACAATGCATTAAGAAAAATCAAACCCCTAATCATGAAAAATGATTGTTAGTGTACTTGTGGGGTTAACAGTATTCCGTAACCTTAATATATAACATTTTACTAGTTCAGATGTATACATATTTAGACAGATCTCATGAAGTTATTCAGATGGCATATTCGGCTCAGTCATTACAAGTCACCTCAGAAATTTGAAGACATTCTATCAAAGTTCTTGTCAAGCCAAGCACTTGCCATTAACAATTGATCTTGCTCGGTATATGTAGTTTTAGCATATTTATACTATATAAGTCTCTAATTGCAGCCTGAGTTGTATTGGAGGCCATGTAGTATGTTTATTAGTTTAACAACTGAATGTTTTGTGCCTTGTGATAAGAAGTCACATTAGTTACTCGAAAGAGTTAGCATGGCATCACTCCCTTAAGGTTACGGGATAGTGAGCGACTGTCGAACAAATTTTTTATTACGTAATTAAGGCGGACTTGGTGTTGTTGTGTTGTGTATCAGCTGGTAACAGGCTTAAACTGTTGGGAGAATAATCGCATGCTGACTGGACAGGTACAAGGTACAAGAAAACACATGTAACAGTACAAGATAACATAGAAACAACACACTTAGCAACTGGCGCACCTGTAGGCGCATGCGTAGTTTTGCTCACTAATGGCGATATTTTCCTGAACCAAAAATCAGGGCTGTCAAACAACTTGTTAACATTTTGTACAAACAAACGACTAGTTAGGCTTCTTGTCTAGGTCCTGACGGAGCGGTTTGTAAGAAATAATGTTTCTAGTGCTTGTGATATGAATTTTAAAAATAATTTTGTGACCACAGTGTCTTGTTTTAGGCCATTTTGTTGCCATACTTCAGCAACTAGACACATCATTCACAAATCCTCTCGTCAGTCCCTCACAATTGGTGTTGTTCAAACCTGAGAACTGTTAATAAGTTCTCATGGTTCTTCATTGGTCTGATTTTTGGTTCATAGTTTTCACTAATTTACATGGGGACAACTCATGTTCCCATGACAACATTTGAATTCCATGTCGATTAATGAGAAGTTAAGAATGCATAAATATATTTGATAACAATGGATTAAGAAAAATCAAAACCCTAATCATGAAAAATGATTGATAGTGTACATGTGGGTTTGCAGTATTCCATAACCTTAAGGCATCTGTTTACCAATAAGTATCTAGGAGAGTGCATCTCAGAGTATTTATTAAGCCATCATTACAGAATCTTCGGATCAATTTGGCCTAGTTTTCAAATTTCGTGGGATCAGTTATTTCATACACATATATGCCACTTGTATTACTTATCCCTATAAGTAGGTTCTTTGGTGTACTGCCTATATATTGAAACTGGGTAAAGTTTCATTGTTTTTGCTACAATAATAAATGTATTGCAGGTACTACTGAATCATCTCATCTGTTACCACAATGTAGGTATACATAAGACTGTCAATTATCCAAACCAATATGGGGCTGAAGGGAGTTCGTATAACTGAAAAGTACATAAAATCAAACAGCCATGATCACCCTGTTCTGTCCAATTACTCTAATAGAGCATACGGGCTAACAAAATACTCAAATAGAGCAGTCATTTTGGCATAAAATAAAGACTGTTTGATGATGTTCAGATTATTGAGTCTCCACTGTATTATCTAACTGCTGCCTTTTAACAATATTCTAGAGTATAAGTGATTAAACTGATTAACGGGAAGACACTCCTATAGCTCCAGCATACACATTGAGCATATAAAATTTATTCTTTCGTTTGTAAAAACTGTTTTGATCCTATAAACTGAAGGCATTGTTTTCGCAGCTGTCCAGCACTAAGTTGATAAATGTTCCTCTTGTCTCGTGCCATTTTCTACACAGAAAACAAGGACACAATAGTAAACATATAAAAAAAGCATGAAAATTAACTGACTTCATAGTTATCTTGATGGTCAGAAATCATTGCACTTATAAACTGTGCTTTATTTGGAGTGATGTGTGGACTCTTATCATCAGGTGTGGATTCTATAACAGTACACATGCAATAGTTATTAATACACTACTAACGAGGTTTGTAGACACAAAGAAACACAGTACCAGGAACTGAGTGCTTATACGTATACATAAATCTTAAAGAACTAGTGAAAGATCAAAGTAAAAACAATGCTATAATTACCATACAGAACAGTGATACCGATACTATATCGGCCCTATTTTGGCGGTATCAGACTTGTATAGGTAAAGCTGTAAATGCCCAATACCAACCGATACTGTAAATGACATCATTTAATTACTTTTCATCTGAGATGGCGGCGTCAATCGTGCATCGAACTAAGTTGAGCAAGAGCTGATCTATGCCATGAATTCTTTGGAAGAAACCAGTTAGCTACTAGCATTATTTAGTACAATGGAAATGGCAAAAAGCCACGAAACAAGATTCATTGAAGCCATACACTATTGTTATCTTCGTGATTGATGACCACAAAACCAGCAAACTGCAGTTGATGAGACTGATTAGCAACTGTGTTTAGTAAGTTGGTTTAAGTTTCTTGTGAGTAGTGCCTGTGTGGCAAAGGATTGGTATTGGATCGGTAGTGGAAAAGTGGTATTGGTGCATCACTAATACAGAACAAACAGGATTATGGAGGTATAATATAGTTAAAGAACTCTACATGGGCAAAATGCTGATTAATCTGGAGAAGAGGTACTGAAGAGAGCCAAAGGAAACATCATGCAGGAACTCCATGGTATGCCCATGAAAAGTTTTATACATATGCAAATTCAATGTCTCACTTCTGTGGTGAGAACATGTACTGAAATTTGATTTGTAAATATATTTCATTCCAAAGATGATCAGTACAATAAATAGGGTGCCCTGTTACTATACACCACTACATACGCTTATTAAAAAAAAAAACCTATACAAATCTTGGGATGGGGGAATGGGAAAATGAAAGATCTATGTAAATTACTTTACACCTGTCATACATGTTACACCAAATACCAAATTTTCTAATAGTAGATACACTGGTTGCTCTACATGTGATCCAGGCTGGTTTGTAGGGGTGACTTACAATTGTTATGTTGATGTTAGTTGTAATCACATAGTGAAATAAGGCCACCCTTAACTTGGCCTTAATAATGAGATGGCATCTTTTTAAGTTACGATGTACAATTTACATTGTACAGTAGCTGTGCTTGGGGGTGGTCACTATAGCAAGGTGGTCTTATTAAAGAGGTGGCTGCTAAGTGAATTTTCATCCGTGAAGAACTCTTCTATAGTGTCACTAATGATAACATATCAAGAATGGAGCTACATACTACCACCATTCATCTTTTACAACAAATAAACAGTCAAAAATCTGATTGTTTACATTGTAGTATGATAATCATAACAGTTCTCACCATCACAATGTTTTGTTTTATATAACTAAGTGTGATGTTTTAAACTCTCACAATCACTCATTCAGCAGCATTCCCAATTCTAGATTGTAGCACTTTAGCATGACAATGGAAATGTTCTACTGTAATGGAACAATCTGACCAATTTATTCACTTACGTGCGTTTTAAAGGAATGACTGGGCTCACTACAAGTAGTTTAAATTTGTCAAAATTAAACCTGGACAATGAACTCTGGCAAGACTTAATAGTACCGTATACATACAAATTTTCGAGGTATGTAATTTTTGCGGATTGACAAATTTCAGGATTTTCACGGTTTTATTTTTGTGGATCACTCAGACTATCTGTTACAGGTAGTCTTGATAATGCTAATTTTCAAGGACAAAATTTGCACACAGCTAATTAAGCTAATCTTGCATGGTGTATTTTTAGGCACAGGGGCTTATCGCTTTCAGTATAAGCACCCGTGCCTAAAATATTCGGTCTGGCACATTTCAGGCACCAAAGTTATTCTAAGAAGCCATACAAGTCCGGACTCACCTCTTGGTGTTTTTAAGCAATGCTTCACAGTAGTTCTCCTTGGATACTACAGGTAAGAATGGCACAGTAGAAAGCTGCCATATCCCCTCGTATTCTGTAAGTATTAGGTCTTCGTTGACAACATCAACAGTCTTCGTTACTATCTCTACTTGCTGGAATGTGTGCACATGAACCAATTACCTGAGGCATTAACCCAGGATTTGTAAGAACAACTTTGGTGCCGTAAATGTGCCAGACCAATATTTTTTAAGCACGAGCACTTATATTGAAAGCGATAAGCCCCTGCGCCTAAAAAATATACGGTCTGTGCCACGCGAGACTACAGTAAAGCAACTACAAAATCTGCAAAAAATACATCCATTGGTACATAAACAGTAGGGGAGAGGAGAGTGTCAAACATGATACACATGTCAAATGGATTCCTGCTGTAAAACTCTGTAGTGTAGTATACTCTATAGGTGAAGATTGGATTGTTTCGTTTCCTTGATCTGCTTCTTATAACACATCTGGAATCCATTTTATTCATGCAATATCATCTGTACTGTGTTTGACACTTTTCTCTCCACTATTATTAACTCTTGGTACTATGATAAGCACACAGAAGCTTCTATTGCACTTTCCTCAGTGTAGGGGGTTGACAAAATAGGGGGAAAACCACTATTCATGGTTTGTTTTTAGAGCATCACTCATTGTTCCACACAGAATGCATATACCCACCACTGAATCCCAATAACAACTTGCAGACAGACAGCTATTTTCGAAAGCCCAAACAGTGCATGCTAGATGACTGACTTACTGGGTATTTTATGAGTAGCTTTTGGTATGAGCTCCTCCTCCTGTATGTGTGTGTGAAGTAAAAACACAATTTCAAATCAAGGAATTGACGACATCAATCTCACCATTGCTACTGGCTCTGTTGCTGTACCATGCAACATTTCATCTGGACTATAGACCAAGTTCAACGATTGCAGATTTTGTTTGAGTGACTTTTTGTGATCCCACTTCTCTTTAACATCTTTCCTGTGATGAAATACAGCAGCACATGAATACAGCATGGGACAAAGTTTAAACACAGCAAAACACTTAAGAAAGTTTATTTCCCCTCCTTCGATTATCTGACCCCCTTGGTGCCAAGATGTGTTCAAATACTCAAAAAATTCGAATAATTAAAGCCTATTTATTTATCTACAGAGCCCCGTTCAATATAGAATGCACCATAGACAAAATACTCTAATAGAACAGTCATTTCTACTATTCGGATAACTGAGTAATCAGATAATCAAAGGTCAGATAATCAAGGGAGCATTGCATTTGCATATTGAAGCCATTAAAATTCATAATAAGTATTATCCTTTGAACAGAGATGGGTTGATCCCATGTCTGACTTTTTAAATGAAGTACACACTTGAAAATTGTTATTAAAAGATTCAAAAGGAGTCATTATGGTGATAGCAAAATTTGATAGATGTGTACGGAATATTTCTTGGTGAGATGAGGAGTAATGTTACTCGAAAATTGACTGCTTTGTAAATTTGTTATTATTGTAAAACGTACATTATATGTAATCTCTCTGTGGCATAATCAAAGGGTTCGCAATGAGTGAAAATTGCCAACAAGATTTAGATATTTACAGTCTAAAATGGTCCCATAGTAGATAAGTATACATTTAGGCAATTTACTTTTAAAAATTTATGCTTTATGCACAATTCCCTTTGATGTCTGGAGACATGTGAATAGAAACCTGCAGAAGGGTCACTCACAACTAGGTAGGGCTCTGCAGTATTCCTTTATTTGATATATTTTAAAGGTAATACCTCGGTATATGTATATGTTATACTACAGATATCATGGTATTCGAAATATATACCAAAAGATATACAAACTTAGAAAAGATGTTATAGTGCGAGGCTTTTGATATCTGTAGTATATAGTCAGGTTCACTATGTCAAAAAATACACTTTCGTTCAAAGTTTATGGGGATTAGCAAACCTATACATTTTTGGAAAGCTTAGAGCATGAGGAATCTGAAAATCAATGTTTACATTTGCTCAGATTCCTGCAAGGTCAGCATTTTTAAATTTCAAAGTGACAGCTAAAATAACAAATTTCTAATACATCAAGTTTAATTTTGACATAAAAGTTTGATAAATGGGCTCAACAAATTCTCTGGTGACATTTTTACACCTCTATTCATTAGAAGTGACAGTTAACCATGAATAATCGAAAGTTTTTGCAAAGGGAATAGAAGAACGCCCATTATATGCTGCAATTATTCAGGAATAATTTACAGTGAAAAAAGTTAATGAATATTCTGGAGTAATGTGTTTATGCATGTTTAGCATAATTATTACTAGATAAATTTTGAAAGAATTTTCATTTTCAAAGACAGTAATTGGAATTTGCTTAATAGTTTTAAAATAACAATTGGCAAGAATGAATTCACGCTGATCACCAAGAGCAATTTTTTGCACCAGACAGACTTGCACTAACAAGTTAAAATTGATATATACACAATCTTGAAAATTAGTATCCACTGTAAATCCAATGAAAATTTGCTTTCCAGATTGTATATCAGACATATTCAAATAATCCAAAGATTGCCATTGTCAACAAATTAATTCTTATCCAAAAATAAACAAAGGACATTTGGCACATCTAGCCAAGACATTTTTAATGATGGCTCACAAGTAACTGCTTTAAGCATAAAGTTGGATTAAAGATCAAAAAAGTAAAGAAGCAATTGAATAGCTAAACAGTAGTGAAACAAAAGAGGTTGCCTATATATTGCAGATGTACTAGTGGACATTTAATCTGCAGTATATAGGCATGCAATCTCTCTTGTTTCACTACTGTTTAGCTATTTCCTTGTTTCTTTACTTTTTTGATCCTTAATCCAATCTTCTACTTATTTGTTTACTGTTTTTGTAACATAATTATGACTGGTGGACCCACACATATGTTGCATCAAAAGGAGGACAGGCACCTGACAAGCCATATGTCTGGATGCATGCCCCAACTATCAGTTATGTAGCTAAAAGGGAGGTAGCCATGACGCTTCATTTTCATCTGCAGTATGCTTTGCCCATTACACAACATTGCAAACAAAGAACAGCATGAGAAGTGTCTCAACAATCAATCATATCAAGAGTATATAATGGGGAGGATACTCTTAATCATATTGCTTATGGAAAATACAGCCACAGGGAAGCCATATCACGATATAATATAGCATGAATTGACACCTTGCATTGTCAGTGAAGAGAACTGGAACACAAAGGAGGACAAAGACAAGTCCATGATGCATGTATATATTGTATGTTGCCAAAACCAAGCCTGTATGTCAAGTTATGTTTGGCAGGGAGCATCAGTCAGTCAATCAGCATAAAATTTTGTTGAATAGAAAAGTTTTAAATGCTGTAGAAACTTGTTGGAAGAATTTGGAGTTGACATTTTGGGGCTTGGATGTGTCTAACCAATGCTGCCAAGCTGTCATGAAGGGAAATTGAGACTGGTTTTAGGGTGATATTCTGAACTGGAAAAGCTCAATTCTGTATGATCCCTAATATACAGTATATACTGTATGATGCATTGAAAATGACAACAGTGACACTGCTGATGATTGTTATGTATATGTATGTACGTGCATAGACATGATGTCTTCATATGTAGCATAGACATGATGTCTTCATATGTAGCATAGACATGATGTCTTCATATGTAGCTATACCCTATTTCTCAATGTTAATAATTCACTTATTCACTTTGTTTCATGCAATAATTATCTGCCAAATAAATTACTTTTAGGTTTCTTAGTGTTTTAGAGGCCATTAAGTAATGGATTCTATATGGGTGTGAGAACATAGGAATGGTGTTTGTATATGAAGACATTTGCACCATATAGACTGCTATTTTCAAACTTCTGATTGACTACCATGCAGGCATCTGTATACAGTAAATGTAAGCATTGATTTTCACTGATCTCCATGCATTCCCCATGCTCCGAACTTTATGTAGGCCCATAAATTTTGAACAAAGTTATCTTTGACATAGTTATATGACTATGTCAATGCATACCACCAACTGACAAAAGTGTCGGTCAGGGTGAAATCATAGTTGCCAATTGCGAATTAACAAAATTACCTTTTAGGGGAGAATATTTTATGTAAATTCCAATCATTCTTTCAAACCTAGAATTAGCTAATCTCCTGAAATTTATGCCGAACATAAGCACACTAGCTAGGACTTTCACAAAAGTGACTGCTACATTGGAAATATGGAGTCAAAAGTTGACTGCCTTATCAGAGTAAGTGACTGCTCTATTAGAGTAACTCAATCTTTTCTGCTGTTTTTAGGCTTGAACTGTTTCTGTGGATACCGAACTAATATTTTACACCAGTTATACATATATCTCATCCAATTAATCTGGAATATTCCTCAATTCTTTTCGCTAAAATTTATTCCTGAGTTATTGCAGCATAATGGACGCTCTTCTATTCCATTTGTTAAAACTTAATTTTTCATGATTAGCTATGTCACCTCTAGTGAATAGGAATGTAAAAATGTCACCAGAGAAATTGTTGAGTTCATCAATGAACTTTTATGCCAAATTAAAATTGATATATCAGGAATTTCTTACTTTATAGGCTGCCATTTTGAAATTCAAAAATGCTGACCTTGCAGGAATCTGTGCAAATGTAAACAATGATTTTCAGATTCTCCATGTTCTAAGCTTTCAGAAAATATATAGGTTTGCTAATCCCCATAAAATTTGAACAAAAGTACATAGTGGACCTGACTAATAAGTTATAGTTATATCCCGGTACGAGGGTGATATCATTGTTATTACACGAGTCCGAGGCGGAGCCGAGGACGAGTGTAATAACAATGATATCATCCAAGTATACGGGATATAACTATTTTATATCCCAGTGCGCGGGAGTGCGCAGAAGTTTACGGATAGTAAATTAAGTTCCGGTTTGAGTTCCTGTCACCTTGCTCAAGATTTTGTCCGAATTGTGTGGAGATTCTACTTCGTAGCTACAAGAGAGACCTTACATGCTGCCTACAAACTGTAGCGTAGGGCGGTGTTATGAAGCAGGGGTTCCAGGTACGATTCGCCTTCGTCAGAAGTTGGTATGGTGGTGTCGCGTGGTGTGCAAGAGAAAAATAAAGACCAACAAGTGGCTACCATAGTCCGAGATAGAACGATGAAGCTAGAGGAAGTTAGTTCTTCACCATAGTGACCGTTGGGAGTGATTGCTGGAGCGAAAATCATCACGGACTATTCTTGACATTTGTTAAACTATCGTATTGGTAACTTGTAGTGTTATTGTGTAAAGGATTAACAGTTTTCTTGTAAGATTTAGCTAGTTTTAAGTGCTGTATTGGTGTGTTTTGTATCAATATTGCCTTATTTGGCTCTTTGTTCCATTGGTAAACAATGCCATTCGCGGTTACTATGATGTCACGAAAGAGACTGAGTGGCTCCGCAACAGGGTGATAAGTTAGTTATCACTGGGTGATAACTAATGTATCGTACAGTAGCAGCGCCGCTCTGTCTAGCTGTATGGTAGTTATAACCCAGCGCGGCGCTTTGATATTCCCACGCACTGGGATGTAATATGTAAATACAACATCTCGTCTCCCACTTGGAAGCAGTAACAGCAATTTCTAATGTTTTTACACCATTATTAGTACTGGTAAGTAATTCCTTGTGATTAGCATGCTCAAGGAGTATGCACATGTGTTGCAGCCTGCAATCTTCTTGAAAATTAGTCCAACAATCCATAGCAACTGTTGCTAGGCAACAAAAAGTAAACCTGACCTAGTTACATGCTTTTTGGTGGTTGCTTAGCAACCGTTGCTATGGTGTCAAAATCATTTTAGAATTATTAGTGGTTGCCTAACAACGGTTGCTAGGCAACAATATTGTTGCTAGGTAACAGATATTGGTTACTATGGTACTAGTAATTGTCAAGTCAGACATGCCCAATTGGTAAAACAACTAAACACTATCAAACAATTTTAGCCAATCAGATGCGTATATCAAATGTACAAGTGATGGCTAGTTTGCTATAGTATATCAAAAATATACCGCAAGCTGCTATTGGAGTTTTTGTACAGGACACGATATTGATGTTCTATTAATTAAAGGTATTTTGCCCTTGAATGAACAAATAAATAGGGGATTGAAGTGGCAAGGCAAAAAGAAAAAAAAACTTTGCACTCAGCTACCCCTACTGTAAACCCAGGTGATGTGGACTTGGCTACAAAAGTTGACTACCTACATCCTCGGTAATTAATTTGTGGGGAACCCTTTCCCATATCATACTCAATTTCTCTAAACAGCACAAAAAACTTTTTCTAACTATATTTAAAAAAATTTCAATGGCCTACAAGATTACACTTTGTTGTTGACCCCTTGGTAACTGTAGTATGAAAGGAGAGTGTCTAGTTGGAATACATTTATCAGATATACAGTGTTAAGGTGATAAGTGACACACTACACCAACCAAGAGTATATAATCATGAGCATGTAAACTAGCATTAATCAACAATTAGGGCATTAATTTGCTCACAACACAAGCTGCATTAGCACTACTCTCCCTCGTATGTTGTCTACTCTTCACTCTTCACCACAAAACACACACACACACACACACACACACACACACACACACACACACACACACACACACACACACACACACACACACACACACACACACACACACACACACACACACACACACACACACACACACACACACACACACACACACACACACACACACACACACACACACACACACACACACACACACACACACACACACACACACACACACACACACACACACACACACACACACACACACACACACACACACACACACACACACACACACACACACACACACACACACACACACACACACACACACACACACACACAAAGCCTACAGCAGCTGTCACTGAGCCGTGAGAAACACAGCTATTGCTACCCAGTGAACCAGCACTAGGAGATCCTAGGCCCGTGCACCACTCAGGCGCCTGAGTCTTGCGTAGGCAAATCCTCCTGGGGTAACTCACAGGAGGTATCATGGAGAGAGGTAGAGGAACCCAAAGTTCCCCAACACCGCTAAGCAAGACGAGGACAGTAGGCTATTTGTTTCCCCAGTAAACACACACACACAAACACGTGTACCTATTTACACTTACATCACTTTTGGAGGAAGCTTAGTTTTATTCTTTCGCTTCTTCACGTAATTAGCTGGATTCACTTTCCTTTTACTCTTTCTACTACGTATACCACCTGCCATGGTAACCCACAATCAATTCACACGTCACCAAATATTAGACTTTCCACCACTAGCACAACGCGACTAAGCACGAACGTTCAGTTTAGAATCGTTCCTGTATGTGTCTCTTGCGTCTACCCTGAAAACTGATTTTCAGTCTCAAATTTACGCGCAATGTTGTTTACATTTACGCGCCTGTTACAACAATTTTAAAACCCAGCTACGTAGCTAATGGCCGGATGTCGTCTATTAGCTAACTATATATAGCATACCTCTGCGACCCATAGAAACGTAGTTAACTTGCAAGTGAGATTGGTATTTATATTAGTTTATTAGCATTACCAGAACAAGTTTTGTCCCCACTTTAAATCAGCTCGGTAGAATGTCTTCTGATACGCAGAACAATCACGAGAAAAAGTCAGCGAAAGCAAGCGAATTCGATGATGTGGATCCTTATGGACTACCGAGGATTCCACTGCGAGGCTACTACGATGTCAAGAAGTGTGACAAGAGACGCCAGTGGGTTGAGAAATTCACATCAGCTAACTTGACACATCTTGGCGAGTGGTGGGCTAACGAAGGAAGTGATATTGGTTGTTCTACTGCTAAACTCAAAGGAAACGCTGAGAATGTTATTGGTCTAGCTAAAATACCAGTTGGGGTTGCTGGTCCTTTATTAATACATGGAGATCATGTCAATGGACATGTTTTGTGTCCTTTTGCTACCACAGAGGGTGCCCTTATAGCCTCAGCAACACGGGGAGCTACAGCTTTAAGCAGGGCTGGTGGTGTGATGGTTCATGTGGGAAAACAACAAATGCTCCGAGCTCCAGCATTCATCATGAGAAGCATTCGTGAAACACAAATTGTCTGGGAATGGCTAAAAGACAACTTACGACACTTAAAGCAGCAGGTGACACTCTTCAGCCAACACTGTGTGCTTCGTGAGCTAGTACCACACTTCTTTGGAAAGACACTAGTTGTCCAGTTCATCTATGAGACAGGAGATGCCGCAGGACAAAACATGACTACAAGTGTCACATGGCATGCTTGCAAGTGGGCACTCACTAAAATTGGTGAAGAGTTACAAGGAGTGAGGGTGGTGAAGTTTTATATTGACGGCAACATGAGTGGCGACAAGAAGATGGCAGCTGGACACTTACAAAATACCAGAGGATGGTTTGCACAAGCTGAAGCCTGGATACCAGAACAAATTCTGAGATCAGTATTGAAGGCAAGCAACTAAAAGTAGCTAATAAGGATTCTGTGTGCTATACATGATCTATAACTTTACAACATGTTTTGCATTCCTACACATGTAGAACACAAATCCTTTCACACCTAAAGAAGTTCAGTTATGCATGCACATTTTTTCTTTATCTCAGATTGACAGTGAAACTTTGCTCCAGTGTCACCACATTATACAAGAAGGAGCTACTCGGCTTGGAGTCCTGGGATCAAATATTAATGTTGCCAATGTGATAGCTTCTGTATTTATGGCCACTGGTCAAGATGTCGCCAACATTGTTGAGAGTGCCACAGCACAACTACACATATCACCGATCAGCAAAGAACACTTGATTGAAACACAAAAGAAAGTGCTACAGCAAAATAATGGAAAGATGTTTGGAGTAGATAAAGCTGATGAAGGAGGTATTTATGTTAGCATGCAATTGCCAAGTGTGATTGCAGCTACTGTGGGAGGAGGTACAATGTTAGCTACACAGAAAGAATGTCTACAAGTTATGGGGTGCCATGGAAAGGTACGGTAGCATCACAAAAATTCACTATGTTTACAAAATGATGTAACTTATAGGGAGCAGTTCGAAGGCTTGTTGAGATAATCGCTGGATTTACATTAGCATTGGATATTTCAACAATAGCTGCTGTAGCCAGTGGCCACTTTGCATCCTCTCATGAACGACTTGGTCGCAACCGACCAGAGAATGGGTTACGTGAAGTTCACCTCAATGCTGAATTCTTCAGTAAGGTGGTTGGCTCCAAAGGAATGTTAAAAGACTGGAAGCCAGTGAAGGTTGGTAATATAAGCACTATACCAGATTACATAATACACTGTGATCATTTAATTGAGTTGCCATGAATAATATAATTGATGCATTTTTAGGTTGATGCAGGAAATAGCATCATCTCTGAACTAACCAAGACAGAAATCTCAAAGAAGGTTGGTCATTTTGGATACATCATCAACTACACTACACACTCAGGTATGGTATACTGACAATGATTGTGTGGTGATTGTCACAGCAGGTAGTATGGTGGAGTGGCCAGTTGTGATCAAGTCTAAACCACTTGATAGTGAGACAGCTACTATGATCAACAAGATGGCACAAGCATGTGGATTAGACTTGGCAGTTCAATATGAGAGGCATAAAATGGAGACTGGATTTAGGTTAGAACTTAATAGGTATACTGTAAATTAAAACTAACAGTCGTACGTTTTCACCATTAGGTTGTAAAGTGACCCACACCATTTACACTTTAGATTAACCATAATGAAATCAGGTTTTCAAAATGATGATTTATAAAATCATAGCACTCAATGTATCAGTTAGTGTGTTCTCTGTTTCCTGGTCTTTGCCTATCGATAAGCATACTACACAAAGTGTCATTTGATGTCTGTGGGCATATGAAATCACCATCTAAAATATAAAGCTATGGAAGGCTAGTTAGTAACTTGTAGTCTAGCTTGTGATTGTTTACTTGACTGAGTATATTCATCAAAGGAAAATCAAACAAGCCAAAAATGAAACACCTTTGCTGTTAGCTTACTTTCCAGATGTCATTGTCACAGTGTAGTACTGACACTATAAAGAGTAAATTTCGAAACTTCATAGCAACACAGTTTAAAACTTTCTCTGACTCTTTCTTTATCTCCTGAAATTTTCAAACACTTATTGTAGGTTTACCTCATCCAAATTGTACATCTCTATATAGTATAGAAACCTTATTATATGCTAGCTAACTATATATTTATTATGTATACTTAAACATTACAGGTTTTGTCACACAAGAGAATTAGCCATTGTTCAAATAAAGGAGCCAGAATTTCAACAGTTTCTACCACAAATGTATCACAGCATATCCTCCGTAAGTAAGGTGAGTTGTTTCAGCCATCACTACTACCATCCTGTTTCATGTATTTAATAGGACATGTTTGTGTATGTCATGGAGTATCTCTCAAATGAACACTTCACACATCTTAACACTGCTGATGATATCTTAGGATGGACTACTGCTGATATTAAGGTACCAAACCAGCTAAACCTGTTATTTTAATGTTTACACCAATCACCACTCACTATAAACACATGCATGCACGTATATACATGTGCACACAAACACATAAAGTTTAGAATTGCTATTTAGTTAGATCATTTCTCCATGTATACAACTTGCATATTGTATCATGGGCTTACGTGATTTAATATGTACACCCAAGCTGAGGGTGTATAATTTGGCTTATATAGCAAGGGAACATGATATGTAGAACTGTATGCAAGCTGATAGCCAGTCTATAATCACTTAAATTTATCATACAGCATGGTAGTATTATGGTATCCCCTCCCCCAAATAACTCAAAACTGCTGCTCCCAATAATCATCATAGAAATCTTTTGCTTGACAAAAAGCAACTTATGGATTCAGAAGAGTTTTAGCATTTATAGCATCTAATCCATTACATAAGGTCAAAATTAATATTGAATTTTTTTATTGTTTTAAATTCAATTTTTGTTTTGCCTATCTGTCTGACCACAGTCACAAGGTTATAGGCTAAATGGTGCAACCTATAGTTATCACGCCACAATAACAAACTCATGTGTCGGATATGTCTTTTCTGGTTCTGACAAGTGTCTGCCATCTGCACCATGTGTTTTCTTGAATCATACAGTACAGTAGTAATTTATATTAGGGATCATGCAGTTTTGGGCTTTCTTGCCAAAAAATATCACGCTAAAACCAGCCTCAAATTTCCTTCATAACAGCTTGGCAGTATTGGTTAGGCATAGCCAAGCCCAAAAATGCCTTTAGAGTGATCCCAACAAGTTCTATGGAATTTTTAAAATTTTCTATTGAACAGAATTTTATTCTGACTAACTAACTAACTGATGCCTTCAGCCAAGTATAACTCGACAATGGATAAGGCTACGGACTTGATTTTTTCACTGTTCGACATCACTTCGTCCCGAGATGTGCCTTTTCGCCAACCACAGTACGTACAATGCACGTATCATGGACTTTCCTTATGTTCCAGTTCTTTACGCTGACAACGCAAGGTGTCAATTTGCGATAGCACAATATGGCTTTTATCGTGGTTTTTGCTCACATTTTCCATAGCAACTGGATTCATTGCAGAGAAGTTTCTTGTATTGTTCTTTGTGGATTCAGTAGTCACAATTGTGTTATTAAAAGAGCAAACAAACAAATAGAAGGGAAAATTAAGAATTTTAAGCTGGATTAGGGATCAAAAAAACAAAAAAGTAGGGAAACAAGGGAACAGCTGAAAGTTGTGAAACAAGGGAGGTTGCCTATACCTGCAGATATACTAGTGGACATGTAATCCCTAATTCAGTCATGGTTATAGACTGAAGAGTAGGGATTAGATGTCCACTAGTATATCTGCAGGTATAGGCAACCTTCCTTGTTTCACAACTTTCAGCTGTTCCCTTGTTTCCCTACTTTTTTGTTTTTTGATCCCTATAAAATTCCTAATTTTTACTTCTACTTGTTTTGATTAAATAGTCTTCTTCATGCTAGCAAACCATATGAAGGCATTAATTTTCTGTATCAGCACTTTCCTTATCAAACAAGATCGCCCTAATAATGAACCGCAATTGTCAAATTGCTGCCTCAACCCTTCGGTGTTTAAAGCGCTCACGTTGATGTATTGCCGGTAGACAACTGCACCAATAACGATTGAGAGACATGCCTCTTAACGATGTACCTGTACTTATAGCAATTAAACGCACACTTCTTACAATAAAGCAGTCACCCTAATACAACAGCCACATTCGATGTTCTAATAAAACAGTCACATGTGCATATCATAGCTGTATATAGCTATCCTAAAACAAAAGCAGCCTTGGGCTGTAAAAAAAAGAGCGCTGCCAAGCGAAGTAGGATCAGTCAAACAAGCTTATTCAACATGACTATTAAGAACAAGGACTGATATCAAGTTGCAGCTAAGTAGATTGGAATATTACCATGATCAATCTATTAAACAACTGGCAAGAACAAGGACTGATATCAAGTTGCGGCCAAGTGATTGCAGTATTACCCATTCTCTTTGTATCTAGCTATAGCTATATAATAAAACTAGAGCAAATACACATGCAACTGTTATTAAATTGCCGCTTTTTTGTAGTGTGTGATTTAAAAAGCGGCCAGATGACAATTTAATAACAGTTGCATGTGTATTTGCTCTAGTTTTATTATATAGCTATAGCTAGATACAAAGAGAATGGGTAATACTGCAATCACTTGGCCACAACTTGATATCAGTCCTTGTTCTTACCAGTCATGTTGAATAAGTTTGTTGGACTGATCCTACTTTGCTTGGCAGCACCTTTTTTTACAGCCCCAAGGCTGCTTTTGTTTTAGGATATCACACATTTTTGTCACTGAGCAAGACCAAAAAAATATTGCATAAAGCTAATAGTTAGTTTCATACAAGCCACAACAGCTTCAACAGTTAGTGTGTGTACTACATCATAGCTTGGGACAATGAAGTGGCAAAACCAAAGAATGTAATTTGGTACAAATAGGTCTGTGTTGCAACCTCGGTAGGGTATGGCTTCTAGGCACCATTAAAACCATCAGTGAACAGATTGAGTAAGGCCATTTCCCTGCAGGTGAGAATATGCCCCAAACTTCTTATTATACTGGATTATCCCTTGAAATCAAACAAAGCTGTATTGTGGGCTGCATTAGTTCAGACCCATTATTAAATAACAACTGAATAACAAACACTTATGAGAATAGTATGAGCGATAGCAAGTTATTGAGTTTATTACAGTGATCATGCTCACCTAGCATTGACGCTTAAGGCCAAATTTGCACCGAGTTCACCAACTGTAAATAAATGCTACTGTACTTAGAGGTGTCTTAAATTTAAGATAGAGTTCTAAAAGACCGCAAAATAAATCAGCAATTAGTGTAGGCGACATTATTATCCTATGAGCACACGGAAAAACGGCAGGTCTTAATCGAGCAAAACTACTCCATATGTTTAATTACATATCAAAGATTGTCCCATGAAGCACAAGAGTGAATGAATCAAACTTTGAGAAAATCGCTTATGGTGGCTCTCGCAAGAGAGGTGGAGTTCCAAGGTTTGTACTGAAGAAACTTGACTAGCCAAAGAACTTGTGATAGCAAATCCAAGGCTGTAGAACTATCACAATCTAAGATATAAGAGTAAAAAAAATGAGCGGCTTGCGCTAACGAGTATGCAAACAAGAAGGAGGAGGAGAAGAAGGAGAAGAATACGATGTTTTCAGCAAAATTTCATGTGGTGTTACTAAAATATAACAGGAATTACTTACTTAGTAATACGCTTATATAACAATATACCAAAGGTTTTGTTGTATCGCGACATTTTTTTTTACAAAAGAATAGTTTTAAAGGTAGGTTTTAGGTGTGCGTTCTATTAGAGCTAGTTGTTCATGTAAATAACTCACGGTAGTCACGCGCCCTACTTTCCTTGGTTGCACAACTCACTACCGTGAGTCTTGATAACAACAAAATTAAAATATATTAATTATTAATTTTAAAATGCAGTAGGGATCTAAGCAATAAAGACAAGAGATGAATGATGCAATGGTATTATAACATAGCTCTGTGTAGGCCCCGGCCAATTATACCAGCATAATTTAAAGCATAATAGGTTACCAAAAGCATCAAGCATAATGCCAGCATAATATGGACAGTATTTGAAAAATTAATTAAAATGTACAGTACGCGCGCCCGAAAGAAAGCAAAATTATCACTGCCAATAGTATTATTAATGCATTTCATATAAAACACGTAATATAACTTATTAATAAACCGTTTCTTTGTTGGTTATTCACACTTTGCAGAAATAAGATCGAGATACTCTAATAGAGCAGTCACTTACTCTAATACAACAGTCAGGAAAGGCTGATATACTCTAATAAAACAGTCAGTTCTAGAGCATAATCTTGATTTGAAAGCATAATTTTGAGCATAATAGGTAATAATAGGCCAGGGCCTAGCTCTGTGGGAGAATCCCTATTGAACAAAATATTGTTATAACATGCTGATGTCCTTATATGGACTTGACATAATTTTGTGACTGGATCCGCAAAAAGGGGTCTTATAGCCTCTCCAATTATATGTACTTAGCAATCCATAACTTGAATTGTGAGTATGGTACCAGCCTGAAGTTTGGTCACTTTACACTCCTAACATAGCTCTAATCCTAGATGTGATTTTAAGACAGTAGATTAAACACATGATGACCTCTTCAAACTTGGAAATTTGGAAAGGCTATAAGACCCCTTTTCCCAGATCCAGCCACATACAGTATTACCAGAGTTTCCCTTTGAAGTGAAGTGAGATAGTGCGCTAGTCACATCATTTGATTAACAGGTTGTACTTCGTGACATGGCCAAAATTCATGCCTTATTCATGGACAAGGTGGAGTGGTTAAGTCAACAATCATGGATGGATCATGCTCATTCTCGTGATGTGGCCATCAAGTTACGCCCGCTATGGAAGGCCATGTTAGCTAATGCTGCAAGGGAGTTTCCTGAATTCTGGACAAGTCAAGTGTAAGTTGAAATTGCTTAATAGAAACATATATATAATGTTTATTTCACTGTTTAGGGTAAAAATAACAACTGAAGCTATTGATTCTGCTGATGAACAGTGGAAAATCTTTGACAGTTTTCCAAAGACCTTGATCCACAATGATTGCAACCCAAGAAATATTTGTATCCGTAAGGTCACATCTGACCAAGGTGCTAGCTCAGACGAGGATCCTCGACAGTTGTGTATTTATGATTGGGAACTGGCAAGGATTGATGTTCCTCAACATGACTTGGCAGAATTTTTAGCCTTTGTTCTACAGCCAGAGTGTTCTATCTATAGGAGAATGGAGTTGATTGAATATTACATTGAAATGTTGGAGAAATACAGCAAACAAAAATTCAATCACCGAAAGTAAGTGGTTACTGTTGGATTCAGAAACATGATGTGTATTTGTCATGCAAGGTAGGGTCCGCAATTTGAAAAAGCGCTAATTTTACAAATTGATCGCCCTACCGTTTTGGGATATTCATCATAGTATCCCATTGCTAGATCCACCATGAAACCAGAGGTATGATTATTGTCTTCACAGAAATATCGCTTTTAGTATCTCACAAGATGCAAAATTTATTTTTAAAATTTTGTGCTCTGCACAAAGGACTAGATGAAATTTGCTACTTATTTAGAGTTGTTGTAGTTACAAAGTATTTCTGTGAAGACAACAATTGTGCCTCTGGTTTCAGGTGGATCTAGCAATGTGATAACAATGAACATCCCAGAATGGAGATCAATTTGTAAAGTTTGATTTTTTAGATTGTGGGCCCTGTACAAGGGGATTTGGAGAAAGATTTGAGGAATTGCTATAAACCCATCACAAAGCTTTGTCCACAATTCTTTTCATTTCAATCCATATTATATTATCAGGAGTTTATGAGCCGCTGAAGGCAGCAAAGGAGCATGAAACTTACACTGCCTGCCAGGTGCTATCACTATCCAAATCAATCGCCAATTAGTTTCCATATAAGGAAATTCTACTTGAGGTTGCTGATCCTCACTGCCAACACTTTGTAGGTTGAGTAGAGCTGTGACACTTAACCGGTTAACCGATTAATCGACCATGGCCAGTTATTTTTATAAATTCAGTTATCAGTTATTTTTTCTCATAACCAGATAACTGACCCCTAATATTTTCACTCAAAAATGTATGGTTTGGGTACTCTTTTCATTCTTCAACATTGATATCACAACTTGTAGTAGGATTCAGCTTTATTTATAATGACTTGTTGCCTCCACTACAAGTATAATCAACTATAAATTTTAAGGTGCATGTAGCTTAAAAATTAAGTCCAGCATAGAAATTAGAGAAAAATTTGTTAAGCTCAGTTAACCGGATAACCGACAGTTATGATTTGCCCAGTAACTGGTTATGATATTCTGTCCAGTTTCACAGCTCTAAGGCTGAGTCCTTCTCATCTTTGATTGTTGAGCCCTTCACTTCTTCAACAGTGCACGTGATGTTGGTTGAGTCTTCCTCAAAGTCTTTCTCTTCTTTGATGGTGGCGAACTCGTCTCTACCTCAACTGTAGCTGGAACATCCATTATTGCACGGGAATCACACATGTCGATTACATATCTATTTGCACATGATGTAAACCAATTTTATTTCAAACACTGGTACATAATTTGGATTGTCATGGAGCTTAGTTTCATGCTCCTTCTCCAACTTTGGTGGCTCACAAGCTCCTGATATTATACTGTAATTACCATACTAGATGTCATCACAGTGTATATCACTTGAATTTTTACTGCAGTTTTTTGAAAGTGCTGGATGCAGCTGCACTGGATTTCCAGTTGAACAGGTTAAACATGTACACAATGGCTCACACATTCAAGGACTACAGGTTTCTCTCAAGAGTCGTACGTAACAACTCATCATATCTCTTACAACGCAAGTCAGATGGTCACATCAAGTTTACAACCATGTCAGCCAAACTATAGAGTTCATGCTCTCTGTTTTAATTATTTATTATAAATGTTTATTTGTAGCTCAGATTTTTAATATTCAAATTTGATTGTCATTAGTATTTGTTATGAGAAGCCATTGTTCTGTTGCCAGTACATACTGACAAAGAATTTTCATAAGGGAGGGGGTTGCTTGGGATGCAACAGAACCCCTCAAAATATTTTACTGTGCATGTAGTAGGAGCTACACTGTTGTACTGTATCTGATCATGACCTATAGCTAAATTCTGTAGTTCATTGTAATACTGGTTGGTTTAAGGAGTGAACACATGATTCAGACTATTTGATGCACTTGTGAATAGACTTATAATCATCACCATTATTTTTTGCTTATAAAAGCGTTTACAAAATGTGTATCAGTAGTGTAACATTTCACTAAAGAGATACTTAATGTAGTGGCACAATTATTTCATTAACAACCTCTACTGGCCAACGGAATGTTAAATGTAAGAATAAGTTATATGCAGATGGTCTACACAACCATCAAGATGGTATGTAACTGTCACAATAATTTACAAACTGATCTTAATTCTCTTGAACAGTGAAATATGTTACTCCATTAAAATTGGAGTATCCAATAAATCTAGTCCTACACTAATTCATTACCATATTCATTGGTCAAGAAATCAAGCAAACACCAGCAGCAATATTGGTTTAACTATTTGACGAGCATCTCACACAGAATGATCAAGTTAAGACTGTTACCACCAAAGCCTTCAACGTAATCCCAATTAACTGACTAAAACAATGCTATACTTGGGGGGGGGAGAGTGCCTCATAGTGTAGCTCATTGTACATAGCTAGGCACTTTAGAAATAATTCAAACATTTTTGGTGCAGTTTATATGTCAGTGCATAACATTCCCAGGAATTGTTACCCATGTTATAGGCATAGCACAAATAAATGGAACATGGGAAACTAGAACCCTTCTACATTAATAATCTAATAGAGCAGTCAAGTCATATACTCTATAATAAAACAGTCAGAAGCAGTGTGAAATACCAATTGTAAATAGAGTTTTGCTGTCGACCCTATTCCCACCCTGACAAGAAATTCTCTGGAAATGAAGGTCATACTTTTACACACCAGTAGTGTCTTTAGCAGGTATTCATGAGTATAGTTTATAATCACACCTTATAGACCTACTACTAATTCTGTTTTCTAGCTCAGAATAAACCAGATCTACAAAAAGGGGTCTTATAGCCTTTCCAATTCCATGTACTTGGCAATTCACACCTTGACTTGTGTGTGTACAGTACCAGCCTGAAATTTGGTCACCTTACACTCCTAACATAGCACTATTCCTGGATGTAATTTTAAGACAATAGGTAAAACACATGATGGGTTATAACTCATCAAACTTGGAAATTTGGAAGGCTATAAGACCCGTTTTCACAGAATTATGTAATTCCAATATTGAACTGGCAATAAATTTTGCAATTTTCAGTTGGAATTGGCACTTAGATCTAGAGTTATGCACCACACAACCACAGACTCAACTCGAAATAGGAAGGTGCTCCTTGTGTTGTTTCTGGAGATTTTCATACAGACTGGCCTTTAAGATAAAGCAAAAAAGTGCTAATATTGTTGCATTGCTTGTATAGAGTATCAGCATAACACAAAAGCATTAAAAAAGTGATAATGCATGTGACCAAAATACCATAATAGTTACATTGGACAGCTTATTCGAAAAATCATTGTATTATAAGTCACAATTAGTATATGTCTTACCTTAATGAAGATTTCCACATTTTGTAGTGTTATATATATATATATATAGCACATCCTGTATAGCAGTAATGGGATTCGGTTTACCACGTTTTAGATATTTACAGTTAGAACTGCACTGATATTGAAAGCAATACGAGACAGTTTAATAACATCAAGAGTACATAATAATAGAAGAGGGCCTCCCTCTTCTATTATTATGTACTCTTGATAATATATTAGCACTTGTTTGTTTTATGTTAAGGTCAGTCTGTGTGAAAATCATCAGAAACAATGAAAAGAGCAGGGGCATCATCTTATTTTACAGTGGAAATCCTACTATATGAAGGGATTTTTGGTCACGTGACCCGCACTCTCGGATTTAGCACAAATGTAAGATTTGTTGTGATTTCACTGGGATTCATCAAGATTCAAATCTCATAGAAGGTTAGAAGTTCAGTGTTGCAGGCCCCCATTTTCTCCTAGCATGCAGCCACCAAATCTTGAAGGCTTATATATATAGGGTTTACTGGCTGGGTGTTTCATGCTTGTGGTCATAACACTAATAGCCATCAGCTGCAACAGTATATATAAATTTTCCATATGTTCCACTGCACACATTAACAACAGATTGTCAGATGAGTGGGACTCCTGTTCAGTATTGTATCTCGTTCACCAATGGCTTCTTGCAGAGATCCACTGCTTCCAGAGGAGTTAAACTGCATAGTTATCCATGATTTTTTGCACTCAACAACATCAGCTAAATCCTTTCCAATAATACACCATGCTCACATAGTAATTATATCACGTGACTATCAAATGTAAATGCACCTCTAAAATCACCATGCAGGCGGGTGACAGGAAACTACCGTAGTATATTTATTTCAGAGTAGCTACGTACCTCGGCCAGGGAAGAACGGCTATGCCGACTGGTTTGAGTTTAAATTATAGCAATCAAATCAAGCTATAGCTAGCTATATTAAGACACAACATTAAAGTTGACTCAACTCTCCACTTTATAGCTAAATCAACAAGTTCACAGAAATCTTAAGTCAAAGGAAGCGTGATAGGATAGAAACCGGAAGTTCAAAGGTCGTAGCATATTAATTCCTACTCGTAATTAGACGATTTCATTTATACCCAAAACACTTTCCGACACTTTCTACTAGCGAAGAGTTGAATCTGGATAAAACTAAATGCTTCCTGCACGTACTTCTAGCGAACTACCAAGGTACGGCTCCATATTATTGTAGCTACGTAGGGCACCGCTGTCATACAAGGGGGTGTCACTCAGGCTCTTGCTGTAGGTCGGTCTGCGACCGAGGTCAAACGGTCAAGGCCACAAAATAGCTCTTGCAAGTCAAGACGAGATGAAAAGTTCGAAAACCCACAATCGAATACTATACGTAGCTATTATCAAGTTTACGGAATTATACGTAACTCACAGAAAGTAAGGATCTCCAAGAGGATGTTTCAAAGCTCCAACATGCATTTCGCTGTGATTGTAATGATTTTTTTCCCAGCTGTTGGTTGCACGCACCAAGAAAATATTATACTAGGTTACAAGCGCAGGTGCGTATTGGAAAATAGAGAAATAAGCAGAGGTCAAAAGTTCAACAAGAAACACTCAAGTCATAGGTCAAAGACGATAAACGCTGCAAGTCAAGGCCCCGGTGAAGACTGACCGCGGTCGCAGATCTACCTGCAGTGTGTGCTGACATTATAGGCTATGTGAAATACATGTATTAACGGTATATACAAACAATGCAAAAGTGCACCAATTAGAATCCATGATTTTCTCTAGCAAACCATACACATTGAATTTCTCTATACAATGGCATCCAAACTTTTGTTTTAACGTCTTTAGAGTGCCAGTTATTCACAGTTGACTCCACCATAATGTGTGTTCCATACAATTTTCCACTGGAGAAATTAGTTACCTCAGTATGCAATCTCAAAAGTGCACTGAGTTTCCCCTTACACAAATTCGCTTAACTTGGTCTCTTGTATGAGTTGGAGAGTGCTGATTAAGAATCCACGGGCTTAACTGGCCATTTTACAAAGATACATCACAAAACATAAAGAAAAAGGTATTCATTATACTATTTTTGTACGTAGATGTGTGCGGTGTAAGTTGGCTCTTTCCTCTCATTCCATGAATCTCTACACAAAATGTTGCATATCACACAACTCGCATTTCATCAGGGATTTTGATAAACTAAACCCCATCTCTGTAAATTGAAGTACGATGAAATTGTGGTGCATTGTTTGAAAGACAGTTTTATTTTCCATTTTTAATTCATAAAATTTGTTAGCTGTACCAAGCAGTTGATGTAGTAAATCCACAGTAGTGACCTGTCACAACTGAGAAACAATTATTAATTATTTCGAGCTTTCATGTTTCACATTACAAACAGATGTGAATACATAGCAGCAGCAGAAAGGATCCCAAACACACACACTAGTTTTTTATAGGGCTGTGATACTACTACTCATTACAAAAGTGACTAATCCTTGTATTTACAAGTATATGATTTTCACAGTTCTGGTACAACATTAAGATCAGGCAAAGTTAATCTCAGTTTATTGTCCCATCCACATGTATGTAGTTCAACTGACCACACTGTAGTGTCAGTCCAGTTGTTCTTGTAACTTGATGGAGTTCTCTGGAGCTCATAGTTGGGTTAATAAACTTCTTAGTTACCTGACAATACCATTGTTAGGAATTTTGAAGTTCAGAGTTCCCTATTTCTGCACTCTTTTTTCACTATCTCTAACAACATAGTTACACATACAATAAAATTAACACTTTAAACTGATATACTATTTATACTAGTATAAAAAGTAAGGAAACAAGCTTACAGCTGACAGGAGAATGATCCATTCAACAAAAAGTAAGGAAACATGTCAAACAAGATTAGATGAATACTTGCTAAAACAAGACACATTTTAATGCCTACTTTGGCTAATATCTTGAAATGAGACTAGCTATATCAAACTAGCCAAAAATAGGGATTAAAATGCAGCTCACTTTAGCAAGTAGTCATCTAATCTTGTTTGACTTGTTTCCTTACTTTTTGTTGCATGGATCATTCTCATTTCAGCTGTAAGCTTGTTTCCTTACTTTTTATAGCATGTGTATTGTATCGATTCTACTTTCTTTTAAAATTTTTAATTATTTTAATAACTAGTTTGTTAACTTTTTATGTCTAGCTAGCTAGCTAGTTATACACAATCACATCATTTCACTGAATTTTAGCACTAGAATAGAGTTCATGGCGTCCTAACTCTTCTTGATATTTTGCAGGGCCAGTCAGGCAAAGTAATGGCTAGAGTCAGGTTACCACTAAATAGGGTTACTACTAAGCTATATGCAAAACTAAACATGCATGCTCTTTAGGGATCTGGCACCTGTGGACAAAATTCAAATAGCCACTCTGAGATTGCATCTGAGAGTGTTTCAAGACAGAAATCAGCGGTGTATTTGATAACTGTTCTATTAGAGTATTTTATTGCCTGTCTGTTCTATTAGAGTATACCGATCTGTACTTTTTAATCAGCAAAACCTACTATGGCCACTGCTGTAGTGGCTGTAGACACCAGTTAATTGGATACTGGTTAATTGGACACTTGACAGTTAATTGGACACCTGACAGTTAATTGGACACCTGACAGTTAATTGGACACCTGACAGTTAATTGGACACCTGACGGTTAATTGGACACCATTTGGATGGTTAATTGGACACCATTTGGACGGTTAATTGGACACAGGGACACAAGTTAATTGGACACTGGTGTACAGCACTATATTATCTATGGTTTTATTTTTGAATGCTCAAATGTCATGTGTAGCACCAATAAAAATAATTTTAGTAGTGTGCATTTAACCAAGCAGATTGTTATCGAGATGACCACACATGACAATACAAATGATAAGAGGATATCATGTCTACAACGAAAATATGGATCACTACACTAGGAGAAATTTGTTTTGCAGATGAGGCTGAAACAAGGAGAGCGTGAATCGTTGCACATGTTCACATGCAGAAGGAATCTTGAGCCAGTAGCTTTAGGCTCCAGTCGCTTACTAGCAATTGAGAATGTAAAGCCATGACACACCATTGCTATTAGAGTTCAACAGTGACACACTTCTGTATCACGGGCTTAGCTACGTAAAGTTTAAATCGATTATGTATAATTAGCATTTATTCAAAGAGTTAAATTTTCGTAGAACCACTGCTCTTCGAAATTAAACTCCTTCAAAAATAACCCGTTATATGGCAACAAATCTATATACTTACCATTGCATTGGTCACTGTTAACTAGGGAGTTGGGGGCTGCTGATGGCCTGCATGTGTAGAAGGAGTTTGAAACTTATTATTTATAGTGATATTACCCTACAAAATTATTCAAGTCTGCAATCATGAGCAAACTAACAGGAGTTGTATATTGATATGGATGCAAAGAGACTGTTCTATTACAGTATCCGTATCTTTATTATTTAGAGGAACTACAAGTAAATTTGCTTTTATTCCAAATATCAGCTCTTTTAGTCAACAGTTAGTTTAACTTCTTGGATGCACCTTTCTATACAGCCAAGCTGTTTTGGTATACTGAAATCATTTTAGGGTGATCATTTTGTTTCCACCCACACATAATAAGTTCTGGTGTGCACCTCTTCTAAGTATAGGTTATTGCACAATTCCAAGTATCTATGCTATTTAGAGACTTATGGAATGGCACAGTAGTCACCTTGGGCAAATAACTGATTTAGGCTATGGCTTGTGTGGTTTTGGTCACTGCTAGTAATGGAGACTGGCTTGAATTAGTGCTCACTGGTAGGCTTCCTATATGAATACGATCATCTTTATGATCCAGCAGTGCTTTCTAACAACACCTTTACACTCTAGTGATGACTTCTGATGGCTGTTGTGACTGAAATCCAACAAAGCACATGACATACATGACAAAAAGTTTTGTCACGGGTATCTAACCAGTTTAGATACCTACCCACGGGTATCTATTGAATTTTAAATACCTCATTAATTACTAAACTTCAATGCATACTATGTGTGACATATTCTAATTTTGATAAGTGCAGCATAAAGAATTAAGTGCCTGAATGGATGCTTTTATCAACTTTGTAACTACTGTATAGCGGAAAATTTTGGTGAATTAATCGTTGACAGAAATTAGCGAATAATGTTTTGGCGAATGCATCACATTACTTTGCCCACACAATTTTAATTTGACAGCATTGGTGACGAAGCTTTGCGATGTCTACAGATGAAGTACTACAGTTCAATGCCTCTCATTCGAATCAATGCACTCTTCTTATGTCTATAATAAGAACAACATGCACTAGCTCGCTGAGTCAGTAATCAAGACTGGAACGCACGTGGAGAGGCATGTGCATGGACAGCTGAATTGCCCATCTTCCTGAGCTATTGGCTAAAACTATTCTGTATTCAATGGGATACTTGTGGAAGACTAACCACTCACCACTGTAACAATATTCACTCACTGATGAAGAATAGCGTCTACTACGCTTTCAGTGTTTAGAAAAATGGCGAGTAAACTTTTTGCGATTCCATGTATACTTGCCAAATTCACCAAAATTTTCTCCCGCCAAATTTTTCTACTATACAGTATTATAACTACCCAAGTAAGACCATTTTACCTACATGTTGATGTAATATCTATGCTTTAATGCTTAATATTAAATTCCCAGAATTATATGAAATTTTGTATACCCAGTACTTTTTAACCTCTTATAAACAATTTGATTACAGCACAACAGAGAAAGGCTTACAAGATGTCCACCTTAATGCAGAATTCTTTGGCAAAGTAGTTGGCTCAAGAGGAACTTTATTGGACTGGAAACTGATGGAGGTAGGCACCATGAAAATGTGCTGTACTACACATGTATACATGAATAAAATGTTGATTGTATAGCTTAAGACACATGTTTGTGAAGTCAAGGTAGCAAAGTTCATTTCGCTTTCTTTGTGTCAAGCCAGTGTAACAAAAACTCAGTTTTCATGCATGCATTATCTCCATTATTCTCTTCTCCAAACAAGATGATATTTTCAGTGTAATCAGGCCTGTACCCAGCTAGGGGGGTTCAGTCGAACCCCCTATTTTATAAACTGGAAATTTTATATTTACTGTAAAACGATCTTTTCAACTGTAATCTGTGTTCTAGCATTCACTACATGCCTTCCATGGCTTCTGGCCACGTGTGGCTTCCACTTCCAGGTATTAACCATAGCGCTTTGAGGTTATCTGTGTACATAGAAACCACTTTAATGATGCATGAATACAGAAAGTGGTTTTCTCTCTATCGCTAAGGCTTCTATTGTTCTACTTACAGTATCTTAATAAGGCCAAGCCATCCATGACCATACTGCACTGAGAGTTACTATTTTTATTTCGATCAATTCCAATCGTAATTTGTTAAATATATATTTTCTAATAAGAGTCCGGAATAGCAATGATGAACACCAGACTGGATGGACACTGCGGGACACTGTGACTGATAGACTGTTAACTATAACAACAACTATAACAACAAGTAAGCCTGGCTTGTTACATTCAATGATATGAATTCTAAAGTGTCAAGTGTGTGAGTCTGTCAGTTGTTTTCATATCAACCTTCTATTATAGTTATTATCTGTGTTTGGACAATGGTGAAATGTAAGGTTTAGCTTATAGCTCAAATGAATCACCCTGAGCAGTCTTAGAAATGATGGAGTGTACATGCACTACAACCATATTTTAATCTCTTGCTTACATTAGTGTGTGATGGGCCAATGTTGAGAGGAATTTGTGTCAACACAATGATGTGCCGTGAGAAGTTTATTTAATCAGTACATGCATTTCTGCATTGAGCAATTTGAGGCTATTCTCAGGACATTGAATGTTAAACCTTTCTCACCTCTTGTGTAAATTTCTTACTCGTGTTTGCTATCCTTGGAAAGTTATGCTGACTTTAATTCTTTAAAACCGTTTATCTCAAGACTTCTAATGTGCAATTTGCAATGTTTTTCCTAATTTAAGTCACATATAAAGCCCACAATCACTTCAAGTGTTTGGTATTAGCCACTGCACTTGTTTATAGTGCTATATTATAAGTCACAGATGCTTTATCACTGCAATGCACTTCAAGTCAGTGAAGGTGGGACAGATCGAGTTTCAAATGGATGAGCATTTAACAGTGGCGACAATCGGCCCATTCCATAGTCCTTTTATGATAAAGATTGCCCTCTAAATGGAGTATTGAGCTCATGCTTCATTGCAGAAATGCCTTCCTGCCACACATGCTAGTGGCTGGCTCTGGTTTAGTATTGTCACTGTTTTTCACCAGCTAAGTCATCACTAGTGTTGGTGAGTAGTGTTTGTCAATAGGTTAAGCTTCTAATGAGAAATGGCCCTCTTTGTTCTTCCATCTTTTGTGATAGTGTCCAGTTAAGTCAGAAGAATTTGTAAAATTTAAGGAGTTTGAGCTGAGTACAACTAATGAGTATGGTAATTCAATTGGAAGGATAATGGTGGAGCTCAAAAGAGTTTGAGATTTACCTAGGCTTATAAAACAATGCAATGGGCCATACCCCCTAAAATGATCAGAACACGCCACCACACTAGTGATCAGTGCTGAGGCCACGTCCCTCAATGATCTAGCTCCATAGAAAACAAGGCATTGTTCCACACCCCCTACTGCGCAGTACTGTTGCGAGATTGAGATACTCTAATACAGCAGTTACAACCACACGTGTACTTTATAACTATGCTCTAACAAGTAAAGTTAATAAACTAGTGTAATAAATTTGGAAATGAAGTAGGGTTCCAGCAATAAAAATTAGTGAAACAAGAAATATTGGTAGCTATGAGGGGAAATCCCTACTTGGCATTGTAGTAATGTGGGAAAATCCCTACTTTGGCATTGAAAAGATGGTGAAAACATGCCAATTTAGCGAATTGCTACAATGCCAAGTAGGGATTTTCCCTCATAGCTACCATCATTCTCTTGTTTCACTACTTCTTATTGCTGGAACCCTACTTCATTTTAGATTAATAACACTGGTGTACTACAAATAAGAATGATTCTAGACAAATCACTCATTTGAAATTCTTACAATTTTCCGACATCAAGTCGATTGGTCAGTAAAGCCTCCAGCTAATATTTGCTTCATCAACAAGTTTATTTTGTCTTGTTGCTCCAATAATAAGTTAAACTATATAACATTTTAGATTGATTCAGGTGGCATTAACTTGACTAAGTTTCTAAAACAAGGAGCCAAACATATCTCCAAGAAATTTGGTATTATTGGGTACATCATCCGTTACACTTCATACTCAGGTATTGTTATTACCAATTTGTGTTTGATAAAAAATTAATTTTGTTCATCATAACAGGTAGTGTGGTGGAGTGGCCAGTTGTGATGAAGTCTAAATTACTAGACAATACTGTACTAGCTGTTATGACCAATGGCCCATCACTCGAGGGAAGTGGATTAGAAACAGCAGCTAGACCTGAATTCCAAACACTGTTATCAGTCATAGGCTATAGGTTGGTAAGATACATATAGAATATAATCTAGACAATACACATTAAGCACCATTGGACCAAAGTAACAAATAGTTATTACTGACACAGCCAATTCTTTCTGATCACAGTCAGGGTTTTTGTATATAGCACTTCCTCCTTTATAAAGCACTTCCTCCTTTGTATTCTTTACATGTTATTGTAAAAACAGGTTTGTAATGGCTGTTAGTACAATAACTGTTTTATTACAATATTTGATTGTTGTATTAGCATAATAGCATGCACTAGTGTGCGTCTGTGGTCATGTGATTGCATAATATCATAGGCTAACCCATGAAAGAGAATTGGCCATATATCAAATGGAGGAACCTGAGTTACAACAATTTCTGCCACAAACATATCACAGCATATCCTCCATTAGTAAGGTGAGCTGGATTAAACTATAACTCTCCTTCTCAGCACAATATAGCAGGTAAAGTATTAAATGCCTATTATACACAGTAGTAGTGCTAGCCAACTCAAACGCTTCAACTGTTAGTTATAATACAGTAGATAGAAATTATGACCATTGACTGTAAACACACCCTTAAGTACATAGCGTTGGCTTATCGCAAACTATATTGTTAACACATTAAAATTTGTACTAATCACTATACATTCATTTTACGCAATATAGTTCTGTATCATGTACCAGTTAAATATTGAAGTTAAATTACTTTGTCTATTGGGCCACCTAATCCTCTTAGTTTCTCATCTCTGTCCACATTATCATTTTCCTTACCTCATCAATGAACTTTGTATCATTGGTGGCTAAAGCAGCCATTGAACAACTTTTTTGAAGTTAGTAACTAGCTAGAGCAAGAAAGTTGCATTTCTATAATATAGTCTTGTGAGCTATTTAATCCAGCTGTATACAGTGGTTAATAATAATAAAAGAAACATGTACCCTCACCTGCATTGCTATTTTGAGTACTGCATGGAGGATGATGTGAAACTAATTAAGTGGCCTATTCTTACTTTTTCTGCCACTTGTCAGGATGTCCGTCACATTGATTTTCTGAGGTTTGATTTTCTCTTTTCTGTGAACATGTTTTTGGATTTAAAAGTTACTATTTGCTCCAATCATGCTTGCACATTGGCCTGTGTAGCTCCTCGCTACATCTCCTTCCAATTCTTCATGCACATTAATACTAATCATATACTTATTTGTGTAACTTTAGTCCTGTTTTGTACACTATTAAACCAAAAAATGGTGATTATAATTTCCTGTATATTTAATCTTCTATATAATGTAATTTGCTTTTTTTCGTTGTATAGTAATTTTCGTATGCAAAATTTTTATGAAAATTTCTTGCATGAAAGTTTTATACAAGATTGAACTACTCTAATAGAGCATTCATTTATGTAAATCATACGAAAAATTTTTTACATGAAAATTTTTATCACGAAAAATTTTGGTGCGAAAATAAAGTGAATTTTGGTATAGAAGTTTTACACAGTGCAGATAATAATATAATGTTCTATGATGTATGAATAACCTTATAATAATTCTGTGACAGGAAATATTTGTTGTTGTCATGGAGTACCTTTCAAATGAACACTTCATTCATCTCAATACTATTGATGATGTGTCGGTATGGACTACTGCTGATATTAAGGTACTAAACACAAAATTTCTGAATCACATGCATATGCATATCATGCACAAATGATTACGTGAAGCAGTCATATTACTCCATGCAAAAACAACTTGGCTGTACGAAAACGATGTGTCCATGTAAGTAAAGTAACTGGTGATTAATAGCTGCAGCCAAGAATGAATTAATCCCACTGTATGTTTTATAATCTTACATATGATCCTTTATCATTAACTTGTGCAGTCTTGCTGCATTCCTAATTAATTCATTTTAATTCTAATTGGCTAGTAATTTGGCCGCCTTTTTTCTCTACACTGACTATTGAAAAAGGCGGCCTAATTACTAACCAATTAGAATTAATTACGAATGCAGCAAGACTGCATAAATCAATGATAAAGGATTAATGTAAGATTGTAAATGAATTATCATTCATTCTTGGCCACACCAGATATCAGTTCTTTTAGTCGCCAGTTACTTTTACGTTCATGGATGCACCCTCAGCCTCAAGCTGTTTTTACATGGAGATTTCACTCATTTTTGTAAAGTACCTAAGAGGTAAAGTAGCTAATACTGTAGTAATATATGATTTTGTGAGCAATGTACAGGTCAGATTCATTACTAATGTGATGATAATTCAATCAATTATTTTGCTTGGACAGGCCACTCCAATCGGTATTAAATATTCTGGTCCACCACCCTTGTTTTTTCTGAGAGTATGGAATTTCAGAAAAGCACGGCAAAATGCCTGCATTGGCAGCCAGGTTTTAGAAAATACACATATTGGGCTACAGCAAATAATGATAATTCTAGCTTTTCAGTGTCATGATTAGTTTTTTTAATAGCATAAATCTACAGAGAATTGGCATGGTATAGTGTGGATCAATATACTCTAATAGAACAGTCAGTAACCCATAAAAACTATTCTAATTGAGCAGTCACTTCATTGTTGCTGACTGCATTGAAACTGAATTTCATGAGACAAGAAACATATTGACTATCAGTTGGAGTGGCCATAAATGAAGCTCGTAATAATTCAGTTTGGAGCATACACTACTTCACATACTGGCAGACGGTTATCATAGCTTGGATAGTAGACACTTCACCTTATACCACTGCTATAGTTAGGGGGCTCCTTAAGTTACCCTACAGTCTGTTGGCAACATCATGGAAATATAGTACCTGATGAAATTTAATGTACTATATATATATATATATCTAAATGTCAATTTGCTATGGGTGTTTATAGATGAAAGAAGATAACCTCACCATACAGACAGTCTCCTGTCAAACATTATAAATATTTGGGCATCACAATCCAGACTAACTTGTGGTATAAACACTTTCAATCTACTACTTGTAAAGCTAATCAGAGACTAGTTTTATTCATAGAAAGAGCCTACCTTAGCTTGGTACATCATAAACTGGTATGCCACTACAATCTGGAGTCCACAACTGATAATGATAAAATTACATTAGAGAAAGTACAGTGGTGTGCTGCTTGATATGTAAAAAAGTGTATACAGATGTTAAATTAATTACATGAGAATCACTTGGGAACAATTTATGTTCTATAACATCTTAAAACAGGACACCCATCTACCGCCACCAGAATTTCACTCTGAAACATCACAATATCAACCACAAACTAGATCTAGCCACATGTTCGCATCAGCTGAAATTCTGTATTACAGATACCTCTTCCTAAATAATGAACTCTCAACCACTATGTGCTGAGAACGAAATACAGTTTTGTTACTTGTGGTAGTTGCATGGAGTTTATAATTATTTGAAGTAGCTTGTCAGCACACTGTTTAATCTAGTAATGATGTACTTTACTTTGTATGGTACATTAAATTAATGCATAATCATTTAACATTTTAAAATTAATCTTATTTCTGACAAGGACAAACCAGCAGCAAATGTATCACTTCACTTCACTTCACTGTATGATTTGATCACACTAGTTCCATTTGTAGCAGCTGGCTCAAAGCCATCAGCTAGACAACATGATGAAGCGTTGCTATGATACATATTGATTATGACAAAAGAGCGATAATTTTTACCTGAAGGAACCCCACCATTGAATTTGCCCCAATTCTTTTCCCACAGAAGTTGTGGTTATGCATTTTAGCATGAGGTACACAACTCAGCTTCTGGTGATTTATTCTGCTTGAAACTTCACAATCATCATATTTCCTTTAAACCCTTGCAGTGTATTCATATGATGGAAATTATGCCTAGGCAGTGCTTTTCAAAGTTATTGTTTGTGAAAGAAGTTCCAGTTGGCATCTTCACCAAAATTCTAGTTACCACTAATACTAGCACTTTGCAACATAAAAGTTTTATTGCACTTATATTGTAATAACAATAAAAGGAGGTCGAGAAATGAATTGCAAAATTGTATGGCTTCACGTTTTCAAACCTTGCAAAGAAAACAATCCCAGGACATGCACGACAACATTCAATCGACCAAGTTCCTCAGTACTGATTTGTGTTGTACTAGGTGAGTGAATCAGTATGGATACAAAGAAAATTTGTCTCTAATATGAAGTTAAAAGCTTGTCATAGGTCCGTGAGCTGAGGAGTTTAATAAAGTGGTACAGATCACATGAATTACAGTGGGGATTGCAAAACCATTGCTATGCATAATTAACTCACTGCATTAGTTTATCGGGGCATATTCCTTTTACTTTCTTGGCATGCAACTCACTACTGTGAGTCTTGTATTACAAATGTAAAGAAATTCTAAATTTTACATTTGAGTAGAATGAAACAAGGGAGGTCATCTGCACCTGCAGCTATACTAGTAGACTGCATCACACATATACAGCCTGTCAATGATTGAAGTAGGGATTAAATGTCAAGTACTACAGCTGTGGGTATAGATGACCTCCCTTGTTTCACTGCTTTTTATTTCTACGATCCCTAAATTTCTCATTTTTCCCACTTATTTGTTTACTTTTTGTAATAACATGGTGAGCAATCACAAGCCACACCAAAGGGAAAGAATGGTGCCATGCAGATACACTAATAATTATTGTGCAACAAAACGTGTGCCTAACCATCAATTGCTGAAGCACAAAGTGGCCGTTCCCTTTCATATTCAGCAATGTTTCAGCCATTATACAGCTTTAAAAATGAAGAACAGTATGAGAAGGAACTCTGCAATCAATTTAGTCACCATACAGAAACTATGACTGAATGCACATCCTGATTATCAATTTTTGAAATGCAAGTGGTCATTTCACTCCAGTTTTCAGCTATGTTCCATTTTCTTATGTTATATAGCATTAAAAATAAAGAACAGTACAAAAGTGCCTCTGCGATCAATCCATGGTAATTTTAAGGCATGAAGCATTACTATCAATCAACACCTTTGCAGCAGTAGAGATGCAAAGAAGGACAAAGGTAAGTCCATGATGCATGCACTGTAGCTGCTGCGGTTGATGAAAGGCACATTTTGGGCTGAAATGACATCAAAAAGTGAAGAAATCAAGCCCATAGCCCTAACCACTGTTGAATTACGCTTGGCTGAAGGCATTAGTTACTTAGTTAGTCAGGCAATCAGTAGAAAATTTATTTAAACAAAAAAACTTAAATTTCATAGAAACTTGTTGGAAGGTTTGGAGTTGCTCTGAACATCAATGGGATTGGCTATGCCTAACCAATACTGCCAAGCTGTTATGGAGGAAGAGTAAGGCTGGTTTTTGGGTAATTTTGTGGGTGAAATAACCCAGGCCTCCGTGATCCCTATGCTATACAGCACTGCATAATACAGTGCTACCATAGTGTATCATACTCATTCAGTATGGTAGTACTGTCTGTATAAGTGATCATGGAGGTTGCACTTCCTCACCAAAAATATTGACCAGAAACCAGCCTCACAATACCTTCATGGCACATTTGTAGTATTGGCTACAAGCCCAAAAGTGCCATCATTTTGACCCAAAATGCTCCAAATAAGTTGCTAAAAAAATTTTATTTATTCAGTGGAAATTTTATTTATTCAGTAGAATTTTCCACTGACTGACTGACTGCCTGCCTGCCTGCCTGCCTGCCTGCCTGCCTGCCTGCCTGCCTGCCTGCCTGCCTGCCTGCCTGCCTGCCTGCCTGCCTGCCTGCCTGCCTGCCTGCCTGCCTGCCTGCCTGCCTGCCTGCCTGCCTGCCTGCCTGCCTGCCTGCCTGCCTGCCTGCCTGCCTGCCTGCCTGCCTGCCTGCCTGCCTGCCTGCCTGCCTGCCTGCCTGCCTGCCTGCCTGCCTGCCTGCCTGCCTGCCTGCCTGCCTGCCTGCCTGCCTGCCTGCCTGCCTGCCTGCCTGCCTGCCTGCCTGCCTGCCTGCCTGCCTGCCTGCCTGCCTGCCTGCCTGCCTGCCTGCCTGCCTGCCTGATACCTTCAGACAAGCATAACTCGATAATGGCTATGGCTATGGGCTTGATTTTTCACTGGTAGACTGGATTGATTGCAGAGGCCCTTCTCATACAGTTCTGTGATTGTAACACTGTATCAGTCTGAAAACAAAGTGCAATGGCCACCATTTAAATACTTTCAGTAAGGATGTGCATACAGATGAAAACATTAAGTCTGACACCATTCTTTCTTTTGATACGGTATGCACAGGTTCACCAGTCATAATAATGTTGCAAAAAATATATACAAACAAGTACAAGGAAAACTTAGGAATTTAAGAATCATAGAAATAAAAAGTAGTGAAGCCGTCAGTCAGTCATTGGTATAGACTGAAGTATATAGGGGATTAAATGTCCACTAGTTATCTTCAGGTGTATATAGGCAACCTCCCTAGTTTCTTTACTTCTATTTCTATGATCCCTAGTCGAACTATTTTTCCTTGTACTTGCTATTACTTTATTTGTTTGGCAGATTGTACTTCGTGATCTGGCCAAAATTCATGCCATCTTCGTGGGTAAAGTTGAGTGGTTAGGTCAGCAATCGTGGATGGATCACACTCATTCCCGTGATGCAGCCTTAAAGTTACGTCCATTTTTGAAGCACTTATTGGCCAACATTGCAAATGAATTTCCTGAGTTCTGGACCAGTCAAGTGTAAGTTACTACAGTCTAATAAAATGCATGATAAATTTTAAGAGAACAAACTCATATTTGTATCTGATAATGACAATATGCATGCTCTGAGCTTAACGATAAGCTTGAGTAAAACCAGCTACTGTAACTATGGAAATTTATCCTTCAAGCGTAGACATCTAGCTCTTTACATACTGTGGGAGATACAGTAAACTTCATTTATCATTCATCTTATTTAACTTCTTGCAATTGGCTAAATGATAAGAGAACAGGAGGTTGTGGGAAAATAATCTATATAAAAGCAAAACAGTAGCATCCATGAAATTTTTCCAAATTAAAATTTGGAAAAATATTTAGCAACTAACCATTATTGTAAATTCACAATGCCAAACTTTGCATGTGTCAGTAATAATCTCTCATGTAAGCTGCATGCTTGCTTTATTGTTTAGAGTGAAACTGATCACTGAGGCTATAGACTCTGTTGATGAGCTTTGGAATGTCTTTGACAGCTTTCCTAAAACACTAATCCACAATGATTGCAACCCAAGAAATATTTGTATCCGAAAAGTTACATCTTATCAAGATGCTAGCTCTTATGAGGATCTTCGACAAATGTGTATTTATGACTGGGAAATGGCAAGGATTGGTGTTCCCCAGCATGACTTGGCAGAATTTTTAGCCTTTGTTCTACCCCCAGAGTATTCTATTGGCAAGAGAATGGAGTTGATTGCATATTACATTGAAATGTTGGAGAAATACAGCAAGCAGAAGTTTGATCAAGAAAAGTAAGTAGATGCACAAAGCAATTAGCATGCAATGTGTGAAACTAGAAAACAGCATACAAGATTTTATTTCCAGCAGTGCATTTATCACTATTCATTTCTCACACATACAGCATCCAACTGGATACAAAAAAGGACGGGCAATATAGTATACCACTGCATCTCTGGTGGTGCAATATGCGCCATCAGAAATGTAATGGTACCCTAAGTGGTAGGATTATGGTATTCTATGAGAGGCCAACTGTATGTCAGAATGATGTACACAAAACATAGGGGCTCCGTTAAAAAGTACCCAGTATTATTTCACACAACAAAAACCTCACATGACACACTTTCATAAACTTTTTATAGGAGTACATAAACCACATCCTTTGGTCATAATTCATCTTCTGGTAGGCTTTTAAGGGCTTTGAATAATGTTGTATGCTATACTGCTAATTAACAATGACGCTCATACTATATTATAATGTTCTAACATCACAATGAAAGCTCAATCCAACAAATGATAGGTATTTGTGAATGGTTGGTTCATTAACTTTTCAATACATGCCTACTTAGCTGAAACAAATATGGCACTAGTGGGGCCAAAACTGACCAATATTGATCTATACCCACCTTTTGTACCAATGGCTCACCCCTTACCATATATGGTAGCCCAATGAACAAATAAACAAAACAAAATAAGAGCTAATTATATGACTTGCTGGTACTTAATGGCCATAAGCATGATATCTAATATATTGGTCTGACATGACAACACCCACTTAAATTATGGTCACACACACCATAGATATACTAACCCCAGGTATCTATGCTGCAGTACATGTTGCCATCAGACCTTCAGTGCTGGTCACTGTAACTGTTAAGTGCTAATAATAATAATAATATAACACACACACACACACACACACACACACACACACACACACACACACACACACACACACACACACACACACACACACACACACACACACACACACACACACACACACACACACACACACAGAGAGCATGCATAGAGTAATTGCACACAGGTTAGTTATTTTTGTGGTCAACCACGTGGCAATGTAGTGGTAGGATGAATTGTGTATCCATGATAAGGAATTTAGTGGCAAAGTATTATTAACACACTTAATTTGAGGGTCAGAATAGTTACAATTGTAATCAACAGTATTGGTAGCAAGCATTTTATTAGAATAGTTAGATACGTGATAGATATTCACATCAAGGTGAAATATTTTGCACTATATTTAGTATTTTTAATGAAATTTATATCACTGTATTGTGCATATAAATGACCAATGTCATGTGGCCAAGTACAGCCAGTGTGGGTGCAACAGATGAGTGTGTATTTAACAAACGCCGTTTTCACGCATCCATAGCTTGATCATGCCTCATTGGAAATTAACCATTTTTGCTGTGGGGAAAAACCTTGGGGAGGGGGCATGTTCTGTTTCAACTAAATCCGCCTAGCCATTACTGAGATATGCTCCTTCAAAGTTTGTCTTAGTTTCTTCATATTTCTTCTTTTCACACCACTTTACAAATTGCTATAACTTGAGCTTGCTTCAGTCAATTTAATTCAAATTTGGAGGGCAGTAAGAGCATAATGCAGTACATTTAGTGTCTAAGTTTCATGCACATCAGAAAAAGAACAAGAGAGCAATGCGTGAATTTTTTTTAAAATGCAAGGTTCAGGATTCAGTTAGGGTTCGGTTACAAAGCAAGTCACCCGAATAGCTACATGATAATCATTTAATTCAGTTTCAAATTCACATAGTTGCACACAAATAGTAGTCTTTCCTTGTTCAACGATTCCTGTAGAAAAGAAAAGAAACAAGTTAGAAAGAAGCCTCAATACTGACCATAGGCCTGCTTTGGGGCTTGCAATTACAAAAGGAAGTGATATCTACACATGATGCTAATTACGATTGTGTGATCATTAAAAATGATTGGCATTATTAGCATCATCGCAGCCATTTCTCAGCCACCACCTTTGATTTCACAACCTTTATCACCCTGGCCTATTTAGAGGGTTGCACCCTTTTTTCACAGCTTGGCTGTTAATAGATTTTGCACCATTTTCTTTTAGTGACACCTGTTCATGCAACCTCTTGTGTTTATTTACTTTGTGTATTCATATTCAACCTCACCAGCAATATAATATGTATTTCACTTGCCTATTTCTATAGCTTTCTGAAAGTGTTGGATGCAGCTGCTTTGGATATGCAGTTTACCAAGTTCAGCGTATACACTGCTCCTTCCAAAGCCAATCAAGTAATGTTTGTGTCAAGAGTTGTGCGTAGCAATTCAACATACCTCTTACAACGCAAGTCAGATGGCCACATCAAGTTTACAACTACAACAGCAGAACTGTGACACCTTGCAGACACAAACTGTATTCAGACTGTTTTGGTACATGGGGGCTAATTTGGTTTGTAATATTAAGCTCTTTGTTTCCAAATGCTAAACAGGTACTCAGTTTTATTTTATTTCATATTGATATGAGATATCCTATCCAAAATAACTTAGTAATCTATTGAAAACTCCAAAGAGGTGATAGAAGTGAGGTTATCTGACTGCAAAGAATATTAACTTGTCTACAGTAATTGTATATGTTTGTACGTAGTAGAAACACCAAACTATCAAACATTTGGAAGCACAGTCATACTGCCCATAAAAAGACAAGAACAGTATGGCAGTAGTTGTAGGTGATTTAGCTAGCTATTCCAGTCTAGACGGCATGGTAGTACAGCATATACAGCTTGATGGGAAATCCCTACTTTGATTATACCTACAGCTATAACATATTGATGTAGGGATATTCTCACAGAGCTATGCTGTAATACCATCATCCATCTCTTGTTTCACTATATACTTTTTCTCACTTGGATACCTACTTCATTTCTAAATTAAATATACTATTATTTTGATTTTGGATAATGTGCAATTTTGATCAGTTATGTAAAATCTGTGGCATTGATTTTTGTTTCTAGCGGATACATATATAGTCTTAATCCACTTCCGAAGAATCATTGCAAGCTTCCTAAGACTGTTAGCCTCTTTACGAATGAAATCCTTACAATGAGTTATGCTTGTCGACATCACATCATGCTTCAGGGGAGTCTAACGTATACAATTATAGTTAGTTGCACAAATTCCTCGACAACATTTGTGCTGAAAAGTCACTATTGCATCACAAATGATCCTCGATACTTTTAAATTCATCCTCTCACCAAAGCATTCACTGTGACAGTGATATGCTCCATCCGCACATTCCCCAAGCTTCATTTAATTGGTGTGACTGCCAAGTACACAAAGTGATCATGCATGAAGGATGGAAAGTGATACACAAGCTCTCACCCACCCAATAAAGAGCTGTTCCCATTTTAAAGAAGAATGTTCATTAAATTTCCTGACAAAAAGGTTTGCCTTGCCTTAAGTGCAAACAAGTCATCAACAAAGAGGCATAGTTAACTGAAACATGGTAACTCTGACAGGCCATGGCCACTGACAACTTTTATTTTATTATTTTTTTTCTGCATTCTTCATGTTTCTGACTCCCTGTATTCACAGGCTTTAAGCCTTCTCACAAGCTAGGTCCCTAGTAGGATAGCATTCACAGAACAGAATGTCTCAGCACTACACAACACAGCAGAGAGAGGGGGTGTGACTACTACCATAATTCGCTTTATTTTCATGCAAAAAAAATTTGTGATAAAATTTTCTTCATGTAAAAATATTTTTCGTATGATTTATGTGAATGACTGCTCTATTGGAGTAATTCGATCTTTAGTAAAAATTTTCATGTTAAGAAATTTTTGCCATGCAAGTTTTTCATACGAAAAAAAAGCTAATTACGGTACATGACCAGGCATCAGTTTTAAAATACCTCAGTCTGTCACTGCTGAACCCCATGCACATGCATAATACTGTATAAAGGGGCACCACACTCATCACAACACAGAAGCAAGCACAATAATAATAGTCTATTATACAGAGGCATTTTGCATCCAACCCACTATGATCTCTGAATTCCTGGGCAGTCAAATTAAACTGGCTCCTCTGCAAGGGCTCAAGGGCATCACAAACAGGTAGGATGAAATACTGAGAAAATACAATTATGAAGGTATTTCTGCTGCTGCATGTGTCTTGGTCTCCAATTCTCTGTACCCTCATCTACATACTAGTTAGATGGGATATTGTTGTAAGTTATCACTGGCACAACCATGGCCATTTGATTCAAGTTGTAAATTTATTACACTTTTCATGGAGACCTCAGTACGTTGAGCATGCAGATTGTGACCGGATTTGCAAAAAGGTACCCTTTCCACACATTTTACATGCCAGTAAATGAAATGGTGTAACAGTTGACTCCTTATACTGAATTACTTGCTCTTAGCATCAAAATGCAGCCAGATACGGTAGCTTCACTCATGGAAAATCAGGAAATTGTAAGCAATGACAAAAAAGAGCTTCAAAGTTCAAAAAAATGGGTCAAATATTGTGTGTGAAAAAGGTACCTTTTTGCAAATCTGGTCACCTATAATAAAATGATGGTGAATCAAATTATGGTAATGATACTAATAACAGTTTTATACTACTTGCTACATATTTGATATAGATTTTGAGCAGACAACAGATAGCTAACACTGGAGATATATTGTTCTGAGGAAGTTACACTGACAGTTATAGTGATCAGAAGACTTAAAGGCCGCTCCAATTGGTAATTATGTTTCTGGTCCACTGCTTTTTGGAGAATGTGAAATTTCAGAAATACATGGGTAAAATGCCCGCATCAGCTTTTGAAAAACCTGGATTTCAGAAACAAATATATTGGGCTGCAACAAGTATGCTAAATCTAACTATCTAAGTGTCATGATTTGTATTTTATCAGTAAAAACCTGCAAGAAATGGGCATAGTTCATAGTACGGATTGATACACTCTAATAGAACAGTCAGTAAATCACAAAAAAAATACTCTAATTGAGCAGTCACTTCATCGTTGCTTTGTTGCTGAATTCCGCCCAGTCGCCCGCACCTAAACTGATTTCAAATTAAAGGACCAGAAACACAATTACCAATTGGAGTGGCCTTAATGCAAAAAGGATAAAAATAATGCATCTAGCTATAGACCTATAATTACACAGCTGTGTTGCTAGATTGCAATGCACAAATATTAAGAGTGATTATGGCTGCTATAACAGACCTAGGCAGATTGCAAGTCACCTTTTGGAATATATCTGGATCAAACTACCTTTCATACAGTTTTTTTTGGTACACAGGAACCATTACTCCTCAGGAGAGTCCAACATTGCTCTTGACTTGAACTTCTGCCTCACCATATACTCTCAATGGTTCTCCTTTATTTTTATTACAGTGTAGAACAATAATACAGCACTGAAATGTACAATTGCTTAACCTTACTGATGAATTTTATATAAAAAATTACAATCAAAAATATTAAAGATTTCCTCCTTAAAATTATTACAAATGGTCACAATTTGGGGTAAAAAATTAATCTTGATTGCCTCAGAGAAAAAGGATTGGCGATAACAGTCAGTACAGGATAAACTTAGATGAGTTTTGGTGGTTAATGAATTTTGTACAATTTCTGGGGTACATTGCAATTGTGGAGAATCTTATAAAACATTATAGCTCTATTAACAATTCTTCTTCATTTGAGTGCTGCCATTGTGCTGGCCATTTCAGTTTCTTTTAGCATTTGGGTCACACTGTTCATTGGTCTGCAATCATTCAAAAAAAAAGCATGCCACACGTACATTATTGTACCGATTCTAATGTTCTTATAATATGGAGACCACACCACAGATGCATGTTCAAGTATAGGTAGTACCAAGAGTTCGTAATATAAAAAGATGAACTCTTGGTAGTACTAAAACTTTTCAGTTTGTAAAGTTGCAACATAAGAAACCTCTATAGATCGACTCTGTTAACTTTGGGTGCAATCCTATCTATATGTAAATTGATTGTTAATATTATGATTAAAATACAGGGTAGAGGCACTGCCTGTAAAATGTGATGAATTGTGTACTTATAAATAATTGGATTTAGCTTATAAATATATACTGATGGGATTAAACTTCATCTGCTACATTCTTTGCGTGCAATGCACACACATCAGCTTACAGTCTTCTTTTGATTCAACAAAAGAAGACTGTAAGCTGATGATACAGTAATTCATCAAAATATAATATAAAATTCAATTACATAAGACTTTCTCTAACATAAAAGAACCCAGAGGTACCATAGCCAACTGGTGGAACATCACTATAAAATCCATCTAAAGCTACTTGTTGAGTTCTGTTGCCTAAAAAGTCTATCCAATTTAAAGTGAACCCTGTATTCCAGTTCCATGCTTAGTCTTTTGAGTGGAACCTTATCAAATGCTTCGCTAGTATATTATTGTATCTAATTGTTTTCCTTTACTCTATGCAGTAGTAATATGGTGTAATGTGAGAAGTAACTGTGTATCACATGACCACCGTTTCCAGAAGTCATGTTGAGAATCAGACAGTACATGCATAATGGAGTTGCCATGTTTGGTAAATTTCAATATGTTTGTTTGATGTTTTGGAAATTTTTTTTTGCTAATTATGGAACATTTTTAACCAGGAAGTCTTGCCAATTTTGGAAAGTATTAATTTGGTAGGTTTTGGGATTCTTTTAGCCAGTTTTGGAAACCTGAAAAACAAAAAATGGCATCCTCCAAGCCTTGCCACAATTGGCAAATTACTTACTCTGCTTATACAGCATAGTAGGGGAAATTTCACTGGGCATTGGTTTCCAGTGTTGGATTTACTGTTGTATGAATGGATTAGGAAATCTGCTGTATATAGTAGTGTTAGAAATGTACTAGGGTTGGGAGATTTGTAATTAGAATTAGGGAATTTGTAGTTAGGAAATTTGCTAGTAGGGTTAGGAAATTAGTATAATAGTTACTCACTGATGAATGTACTTCTTCAACACATTTGATAGCAGAGTACAGTGGCAGATCTAGAAATTTTCAGAGGAAGTTTCAGCTAAAACCATTGCAAACCCCCTGTATCCGCCACTGGAGTAGTATATAATTTTTGGGATAGACAAGCTCCCAGTGGTCCATCATTGCTCGGGCTAAGCATTATGTCAGTATGACTGATTAAACATATGGTGAACTAAGCTAAGCAAAGAAGAATATAATTATAAACCTAAAGACAACCTAAACATGTCATGGTGCATGCAACACGCCAATACAGATATTATTAACTAACTATGTCACGGTTGGTAGAGTGGGCTACAAAGAGGTGGGATGATGACTATGCATGACATGAGACTCCTACATTCATACTTAAAACATACAACTGACATGCAGCATATAATTGTGGGGCCATGTCCCAGGAAAATTTTAAGGTCCTATCATGAGACCATTGTGTTGTGATAAATATCTGAATTTTCTTTGCCTGGTGGACAAGAAACAAGGTATTAAGATATACATGTGACTGTTCTAATTGACTAATCTTTCAAAGCGGCACAATGATCTTTTGTTTCAAGTACAGCAGGGGCCATTCTCCCTTGTTACAACTGCATAAAATATACCGATATAACTGTAAAGAAAAAGAATGTTGTATTCACTGATAAACAAAATAGGCAGTCATTATATTTTCAGGGGAGTGTGTTTGAGACCCCCAGCTCCAAGAAAATTATTCAACTTACTTAAGATCCAGTCACTGTACACATTATCTACACTTCCAATCAAATACTTATATATAAAACTACAAAAAAAATTTCGAATTCAAATGATTGTACTTGCCCCATATAATCCTGTGGAGTGCTGCCTTTAAAAAGTGACCAGTGTAATTTACCCACAAACTCTCAGAATAGAGAACATACATAGACCTGCATGAGTTATTGATCAGCTTCTGTAAAACATTCCTGTGGTTAGTGGGTTCTATGTGGACAAAAGAAGGATCAAGTTCAAATTTTGAAAAATTTCTATTATACAAACATTCAGTAGTACTATATAAAAACATAAAAATTTGTAGTGTTAAGTCTTTGGTATATAAGTTCCTAATCTGGTCTGAAGCCATGTCTTCACTTCCAGGCGACCAATCTCATTTAAGGCATCTAAAAGACCATGTACTTTCCTTCTGGGATTCTCACCATACTTCCTTAGCAAAGCCGTTGTGCTTTTTGGTGCCTTGTTTTCAAACAATTGAACATAGTCTGCCATCCCCAACTCTTGACAAAGATCCACCCAATTCTAAAAGAAACAAAGCCAGAAACATAAAATTAAATAAACATAGTGTGGCATGCACTATGGTACTACGTACATGTTGAGCTGAATGGTTGAACCCTCAAAAATATATAATATAACTCATGGATGGAATTATACAAGTTCTTGACATTTGGTTCACACTACATGACTCACTAAAAATCTTAAATGTCTGACACAATATTTATGGCCAATCAAATTTCACCATACATTACCTAAGGGAAAGCTATAAAGCAATCATCTGTTATGTCCCTTTCCCAAACTTGTATTGGAGCTAAATCGCACATGTATGCTCTTGACACCTTTCCTGTCACTAATCAAATGGTAGGCTGAAATGTTATTTCTGTTGCAAAAAAAAAATCCACTTTTCTTGTTTTAGCTGTTTTCTCAGGGTTCAGCTGAGTGCTATTGTAGTTAAAACATTTTTGGCAGTCTGACATTTATGGGCACAATTAGAATATCATATTTGGTTGTTGAAGGAGTTTTCATCCTTAAAGATTTACTCCATAATAAAACCTACAAAAGTATCCAATTTTGCTTAGCAATAACGGTACACGTAAGGGCTGGGAACGAAGCTTCGAAAGTTTCGAAGGTGAAGCAAACTTCAGATTATAAAACTATCCTTTGATGCACTCATAACCTATGAAAGAATGTAAATGTTGTTTTCTTTATTGCAACAGCATATTTATCTTGAACGATTGATACTCATGTACCACACCCATTTTTAAACCAACACAGTTTAGCTTGCTACTGTAACAAAAGCCTTAAAACACCTTATAAAGTAATAGATAATACACAAAAAATGTCTTAGCTTTTATTTGGCATGCATGATTGTAGTATAGAGGAACGCCCATTTCCACATTTTATTAGTGAACATTTGAATTTAAATTTCAAGCTTCGTCCCAGTTCTAATGTCATCTGCAACAAAAACACTATGCGGTGTCTGCATGCGTGTATAGTATGTAGTGTGTGTGTGTGTGTGTGTGTGTGCAGTTCCACTGCACAGTAGAATACATACAGCACACATACTTTTCCTTGATTTCCATCACTGAGTATCTCTTCCAATCCATTCATGACTGATTCTGATAGGAACGCAATGGGCATAAAATTACCAGAACGCTCTTTTTGAATATGCTCACAGCCACAGAAGAGTACATCCACAATTTCCTCTTTTTGGCCAGAAATCTTGTTGACAAAGGGCATTTTTGTTGAATGGGCATTCATTATGTCCTCCAACGTATAGACATAGGGGTCATCGATGTGTGCTTTTAAATCTGCTGCACTCAACACCTGCCACTTGGTACTGATACTAGGGCAAGCAACTTTAAGAAGCCTGTACAACTGTGAGTGAAGAATGTCTACCAGAAGAAGACACTGGTGAGCACTAGGATCTGTTCTCCCAAACACACTTTGCTGTACATTCCTAACAACTTTTCCACTGCGTGAAATAAAGGTGATTTGATCATTCATTTCATCTGTTTTGACCAAGCACTGGGCATGCTCATTGCAAACTATGAAGGAATTCTTGAACATTTTGATCTGTTGTTCCTTGGGGTACATGCTGCGCACCTTCACTTGCAAGCGACTAAATAATCCAGGAGGAAAACAATCTTGTTCTTCGCTGCATTGAATTTGACGACCGTGATAGTAGACAAAGAACGGATCTTTTTGCCAAACATCTGGTGGTAGTGGCATTGTAAGAAAACAAGGGAACTCGTACATGGCTGGATCACTTCCTTGTAGTCGACAGCAGAGCTCAAAATTGGTGAGAAGCTGGATAAGAACATTGGTGTGGGGGTTAGCAAACTCGCCCAGTAACCCAACCAACTCTTGCTCAGAAATAACTGACTTGCCAACATCTTTAGCCAGGTTTGCTCCTTCAAACTCTTTTGGAGCTAATGCAGTACCCAGCACTTCCCGGCATAGCCAGCTGGGATCCAAACAGATGTGGTGAGCCTGAGCACCTTTGTCACTGTACACAACCTACAGGAAATAAAACCTTTCATACTAGACAACTCCACAATTACCAAAATTCAATACAGTGGAACCTCAGGTATGTCAATGCCAAAATGATTACTTGTAAGTATTTGTGTAGTTTATATTACTACAACTTTTTATAGACAGTAAGTTGAGGCTCAGGTTTGTAGGTTGAAAGGTGATCACTTCTCCATCGTGTACATATACAGTATGTGATTGTTACTACCCATGTGATCCTGGCGGATAAGCCAGGAGACAAGTGACAAGGTAAACTACAATGGCATGTTTTATGTGCTTGTTTCTGGAGTCTGGATGAAACATTCCACGGAGCAAAAAAAGACTTTTGGCATACAGTACATACAATGCACGCATCATGTTGAGATGATTTCTCTTCGCTACAGCTCAAGGTATCAATTTGCAAAGGTATGTGATCAGCTTCCCTACGTTTGTAATAGGAATCATCAGTATTGTCAGTAGTAACTGGATTGATTGCAGAGGTACTTCTCCTACTGTTCTTCATTTGTAACACTGTGTAACAGGGTGAACATTAGTGCTGGGCAGTACTGAAAAATAGCAAACGGTATACCTTCCATAAAAAGTATCACGGCATTACTAAATATCACGGCATTACTAAATATCACGGTATTATTAAATATCACGGTATTATTGAATATCACGGTATTATTAAATATCACGGTATTATTAAATATCACAGTATTAATGTAAAAGCCATTGTGGTATTAAAGTAACTGCCATTTACCTCAACAAAAGTACCAAATACCAATGGTAGCTCAGCAAACCCCAGGAACAAATTACCACAAACAACCTTGTTTACATAGTTTGGTTAGCTGACTACATCAGCACCTGCCTACAAATGTCTGGTTACCTTCTAAATATGGGAAGAAACAAGTCCACAGGGAGGCCATAGTGCCCAGACAGTATGGCAGTATTAAAAAAAACAGTATCAAAACTGGCATGACTTAAATATCACAGATTACTAACAATACCAGTATATCATCCAGCTCTAGTGAACATAGCTGAAAACAAAGCATAATTGCCACTTGGTGCTTTTTAGCAATTGATTGTTGGGATACATTATTCAGATAAAAACAGCAAGTCTGGCACACTATGATGTGGAATACAGAGGTTTTACTGTATATAGAAACCTTAAAGCTCATAGTTTACATTGAGCATGGCTTGTGGTCGCCACTAAACCACCAACACAATAACTTAATTAAATGACAAATTCGGTATGTCTGCATCACTACAGTACACAACGCAACCATTGATATAACTGATTGGCTATACCACATCATACTGTATCACCAACCCATTATATCAATACTATCAATGTATCAATATATTGTGGCAGCACTATGGCAGATCTACATGGATTAATTTCTGTGGTTTTGGTTGAAATCTTCTTTTAAATTTAGCTCAGTGGCAGTCTAGTAATCATTTATCTAATCCAAAACAGCCAAGCTATAAAAAAGAGTGCAGCCCTCAAAAAGGCTACGGTGATCACCAAGCGGCACAAAATTCACCTGAATTGTCGTTATTAAATTTTTTACCATTAACCTACCATCACAGCCATTTCTTGGCTGCCACCTTGGATTTCACATCTTTTTTCACCATAGCCTTTTTGAGGGCCACACTTTATTTTACAGCTTGGCTGTTTTGGATTAGATTTCACTTCTTTTTATATTTGTACACTCCAAAGCCGGCCATAGGCCAGCTTTGGGGCTTTTTAAACCTTTCTTTACCACAGGAAGAAAAGATGAAGCAGATGTTAAATAATTTAAATATTTCTGATTTTATCAGTAATGTACAAATTATATATATATATATTGATCCTTCTAGCTGATCTCTCTAAAGGATGACTTGTTTCCGAACCATCTACAGGGTGATTTGTTTGTAGCTGAACTTTCCACAAGGTAACTTCTTCTAGCTGATCTCTCTACAGGGAGATCTGTTTGTAGCTAAACTCTCTACAGGTGATTTGTTTGCAGCTGAACTCTCTACATGGTGGTTTCTTTGTAGCTGAACTCTCTACAGGGTGATCTTTTCGTAGCTGGACTCTCTACAAGGTAACTTCTTCAAGCTGATCTCTCTACAGGGTGAATTGTTTGTAGCTTATCTCTCTATAGGGTGATTTGTTTGTAGCTGATCTCTATACAGGTTACTTGTTTCTAGCTGATCTCTTGAATTCTCTTCAGGGTGACTGGTCTATTAGGATGACTGCTTTATTAGAGTATCTCGATCTCGCTACATCAAGTTGGATTTCATGTTGTAACTCTGTGGCTTTAAGTCTGATTCTTTTACACCATTGAAGAGCCTTTCTAAGATGATTACTCCATCTGTACAGCGATTTTCAAAGCATTACTCCAAGCGGTTTATCTGGTAGACGTGGCTAGTCATTTTTTTATTAGCTAATTTCGATTGCATAATTGTTACACACTGTTGGATTTTTTGTTGTATCTTCCTGGTTTTTAGCTCGATTTCTTTCAAACCAGCAAAGGTTTGAGGTTCAATAGTTAACATATTCACCCACCGATTTTCAGCTTCTTCCCGTGAGCGGTTTACCCTGTAGGCGTGACAATATATTGGTGTTATTTTTCATGAATAATCGCTAATAACTCTTGCCTGTTTATTGCATTCCAGCCAAACTTGGTACTAAGATGCGCCTTTATACCCCCCTTTTGTGTGCCAAATTTCAAGGCAATCGGATATGGAGTTCGCGTTTTATGGCAGATTTTGTAAGGTTATGAAAAGACGAAGAAAAAAAACACAAAGAAACTAAGCCAATTTTTGAAGTCACATATCTTGGGAACGGTTGAAGCAATTTTGCTCAAATTTGGTATGTGGAGTACTGGAGTTGGCGGGCGTGTCCACAGCAAAAATCGTCTTGTTTCGATAAGGCAGCACAGAGCTACGGAGGTACGAAAATCGCATTTTCTTTCTTCCTGTCAATATACTCACAGGTATTGCATGCCAGCTTCTTGGGCCGCACAACACACTACCATGTGTCTTGATGTTATTATTGACGCATTGACCTATTCAGCATAGCAAAATATGCTATATACTGTATCACAATGTAACCCTTAGCAACACTTTACTACTTTTCATCTTCCAGTAAAACAATAAAAATACTCCAATAGAGCAGTCAAGTAACCATTCTAATAAAGCAATCAAAGACATAGTTTAGGATGATTATGTATAGCCCTATGGTTAATCCAGTTAAAGCATAGGGATTACTATGATTACTAACTAATAATAGTAACAATCTTAGAGCTTTTAAAATTTTCTAAGGATATGTCTTCAAACTTATTTTTACTAAAATAGCTACATTGCAACAATAATTTTTCAGAAACCTCCCTTTAAAATCCTACATCTGTCACTGCAAATGGATAGGCTTCAATCATCTGAACACTTCAACATTAAATTTTAATCTCTGTCAGGAGGTTCCACTGTAGTTACTAAAGGAATAGAGTGTTTACCTTGCCAGTGTTTGACAATATCTTGCAGATGTAATTCAGCTGGTTCTCACTCAGTAATCCATTCACCTCTTCATGTACAATGTTGTACAGATCTGCAGTGCTGAGCAGCTTGACGTTAGAGCTGAAATAAACACAAAATCACATGATGACGACGAAAATTAGCTGGTACATATAAAAAAATAAACCATACACAGAAGGGCTTAGCAGACAACAATGTTTGTATCAAGCAGTGCGTTGTGTGGTCCAAGAAGCTGGCACACCTGAATGAAGACATTTTTGCACTGTACAGTGGAACCTCAGTTATATCTGGACCCCACTTCTCCGGATTCTTTGCTAACCGACCTACGGAAATGACTGCTCTATTAGAGTAGTGAGTGTTTTATTAGGGTGGTTGAAAACACTGATATTTAAAAAAAATTCTTTGTGCTATTTTAAGGTTATTTATATAGTTTCAGAGATATGGACTTTACAGACTTATGGACCACCCCTGGTCCCAAGGGGTTTGAATATCTGAGGTTCTACTGTAGATGCCCACTAGGTACATTGGGCAGTCCACTTGCAAAATTTGAGCAAAATCTTTCCAGCCATTCTTGAAATATGTATCAGCAGGTACTTTATTAATAAGCAAGCTAACGTGCATTTGATACTCATTGGTTACATTAATAAGGATTTTACCATGTATATATACCATCTTACTTGCTTTGTTGTCTCCTCAGGCATTCATCCACCAATCTCACAACTCTGGGATACTTTCTTTGAAGCTACCAATACAAAATAAATAACATTCACATACATACCTTTAACACTACATATGTACCATAAATGCAATAATGTATTTAAAAGACTCCCTCAGAGGAGATTGGTCACACGTCATAACCACATGACGTACTACTATGTATGAATCCACAGTAAAGCATGGCCCTGAAAGTCCTTTGTCACATTCATGAGAAATATGCACAATGTAGTTTGTTTCTTGGTTACGAAAGCCACACAAAGTGTTGGGCAGCTGAATGTAGGATTCTGGGACCTGTACTTTATCAATATCAATTCACACATTAGAATATTTTATATCGACACTGAGGTGTTGGGGTTGAATGGGTTGAACTTTTTTTTTAGATTGCGAGATGTTTGATGATGCGTGCTCTGCTACTCCCTGCTATAATATCACGCAAGTGCTTCAAAATGAACTAGACAATCATGTCTTAGCAGTAATGCTACCGTAAACTTTGCAATAGGAAGTGAATTTTTGGGCTTCAACAGATTCATGTGTTAGTACTTGAGAGTGACAGTGATACTATAAACAGTGTGTTTGTCATGTGCTTGTACATGGAATTCTGTGAAATAAGGCTAGTTTCCATGCAGCCTGTGCATTGCCTGCAATTATTACCGGGGTCTTGACGGGGGCACTCTAAACAATATGGAAACATACCTTGCAACAACTGTGCCACAGCCATCGTAAAAGTTGGGAGAGGTTCAACCTTCCAGGCTCTTCCAGCATTGTAGGCAGGACGATCTGTTAATGGAAACAAACACCGCAGGCAAACACCAGCAATGTTCACCACGAAGAAGCCAAGCGCGATGCCTACAAGTACACCACGCTTCACTATAACACCTGTAACATGCTGTGTGTTGTACAAATTAAGGCGTACCTTTGCTGGCATCCAAGGTTCGCTAAACTTAACAAATACGGAAAAATACAGACATGTAGAGAACTATTGATCCATCTCAGCTATGGTTGCAGGCCCGCACAGACTAACCGCAGACAATCACAGGCTACCGTAGACATTCTGACTCAGGCAATAACGCAGGCAGTTTGCGGCTATATGGAAACCAGCCTATACACTCTCTCCCCTATAAGCAGTACAAACCTCTCAATATTATTTTGACAACACACACTGTTCTACAGAAGCTAACTTACATGCTTCACAGAAGCGTGCAACTTAATCAAGTGATCCTTCAGGTTTGTCAAATCTGGAGATCGGGCGTTCAGGCAATTCAGGGGGTACAATTTGGTATCAATATCCAGTGAATCACTGAACATCTCCTTCATCTCTTCCACAAGCTTTTGCACCTTCGGTATTTCCGTTAATGCATCCACTTGGTCTAGATGGCTGGCAACAACCACCACTGGTACTTTCTGCAAAGGACCTTCTCCACCATTGTCAGCTTCTTCAGGAATCTGAAACTGCACCAGGTCATTTGCTTGGCGAGCAGAATAGTAGCGGGTAGCACCGATATTGCGTACTTTAACAAACCTCAGCCAACTCATCATTTGCTGTCGAATTTCTTCAGCATCCGTGTTGAGATTTACCATCATGACAATTACAGTGTTGTCGGTAGAGATGAAGAAATGATGCGTAATAAAGCTCTCAATCTGGCCAGCGAAGTCCCACAATTGGTAACAAACTCCATTTCTCAAATCAAGTGTATGTACATCAATCCCTTTAGACTTTCTGGTAGGATCATCTTCGTGGTCAGCAGCCAAAGGTGCAAAAAATGTGAGAATTGTCCATCTCAACAGAGTCTCTTGAAGTGCTGTTTTTCCCACCTGAGGATCACCGCAAATGCACAGCTTCACATGTGACAGTGGCTCAAGTTCCTCTATGTCCTTCACCCAGGTCTCATAACTCTGCAAACAGAAGAGATACATATAACACAATGCAGACAACCAGAGAGCACACACACACACACTACACTCACTCACATGCATGCACGTACGCACACAGACACACACACAACACTCAATCACACAGACACACAGACATACACACACACACAGACAACACTCACTCACACACACACACATACACCCTTTAACAAATCTGAACAACTTACAGAAATATATCTTCTCAACACGCCAGCCACATTATTATGCCCAAACAAAGTAGCAATGTCAGCTACCGACAACTTAGTTCTCTCCTAGCACACACAAAAAGGTACTAGCACCTAAACAGAGACTAAAACTCATACCTTATTTTCATCGTGATCTACCGTACAGCTACACAACTTGTTCGGCAAGAATCGATTACTCTTCATCAATTCAACACACTGTAGATGACCATTCATTGCTGCAAAGTGTAGGGCTGTGAAGCCTTGCTGTAATAAAAAGCAATGCATACATTAAAGATTTCAAGTTGACTTAGTGTTAAATTTCCTTATTGGTATGTATTTCTGTATAATTAACAATTAATTTGATAACTCAATAATTAACTGGTTATCATACAGTAGTAGGTGTGGCCCACGAAAAAACATCACCAAAAAACCAGCCTCAATTTTCCCTGACGACAATGAGGCAGTATTGGTTAGGTAAAACTAAGCCCAAACAAGCTTTCAGAAACACTTTAAACAAGTTGCTACGGAAGTGTTTTTTAAAAATTATAAAACGGAATTTCTACTGACTGCCTGATACCTTTAGACAAGCGTAAGTCGATAATGACTAAGGCTACGGGCTTGATTTTTCACTGTTCAACGTTGCTTCGGCCCGAGAAGTGCCTTTTGGCATACCGCAGTATGTACAATGCATTCTTCATGGACTTACCAGTGTCCTTCTTTGTGTCCCAATCATCTTTGCTGACAGAGAAAAGTGTCGATTTGGTGGTAGCAAGTGATGGCTTCCCTTTGTAATGGAAATCGTCCGTATTTTTTATATTGACTACTTTGATTGCAGAGGTGTTTTTCGATCAGTTCTTGATTCAAAATGCTGTATAATAGGTTGAACATAGCTGACAACAAAGCGTAATGGATACTTCACTATTCAGACAATAATCGGTAGCTGGGATGTCTGACGCCATTTCTTCTTTTGATGCGGTATGCGGAGTTCACCAGTCATAATAATTTTACTTTACAAAAAAAAGTTAACAAGTACACAAAAAATTGGAATTTACAACTAGAGTAGGGACCATAGCACATCGATAAAAAGTACTGAAACAAGCTGGAGTGGTACACGATATTAAATCACAGTAAAACAATAAGAAGTGTTATATCCCTACTGTGCTCAAGAGAAATGCACAGTAGGGATATAACACTTCTTATTGTTTTACTGTGATTTAATATCGTGCATTACTCCAGCTTGCTTCAGTACTTATAAATCGATGTGCTATGGTCCCTACTCTAGTTGAAAATTCCAAATTTTTTGGGTACTTGTTAAATTAAATAGCATGTGCAATTTGTAGCATATGTGCAACAATTTGGTAGTAACTAGACATTGTGGGGCAAGTCTGAGCGAGTTGAGCTGCACAGAATTGTATTTGTGCATGGCTGAAGATTAGCTATACGTAAGCTGTGGTGTGTTTTGGTATTTTGTAGGTGGAGAAGAATGAGTAAGATAGTACAAAATTGAAAAAGATAATTCATATTATGTACCTGAAATTCTGCCACTTTAGCAATGAAACTACTTGGTTGATCAAACCGTGGAAACTATGCAGTGTTGGTGGCACTGGTGTCATAATCTATTTGAGTACCACTAGCTACACAGTAACTACTTTGAGTGTCACTCAGTAGCTACTACCTTTGTACCCTAAGCATTTAATTGGGGATTAGCTCTTCTTAATTCTGCTTGTTCTGGCGTTTCTGTTTGTCTGTTATGTCTGTCGCGTTCCCTTCTTCTTACATGCTCTTCTAAATTCCGCTTCTTCTGGTGTTTCTCTTTCCATTCACACACAATCTATTAAGTTCTCTTTGACGCCTTTCAGCTCTATCATATGTTGTCCACTCATGTCGATGAACAAAAAGTAAGGAATGCATACATAACAGCCTCATATGGAGCATCAGTAAATCACGCCGGTTATCGTTCGTGCTATGAACGTACATACCAGCCTTATATGGAGTGTCAGTAAATCATGATGGTTATTGTGTTATGAATATACGTACCAGCCTCATATAGTAGCATTTGTAAGTTATCCGTGTTTTCTTGTAATTGTCCGTAAATGACTTGCTAGTGTGGGACTCACCTCGACTATTTTTTTTACATTTGAATGTTGAACTGCATCAAATACATAACATGGATGAATGTTTGACAATAGATACACTAGCATCTACTGAACATTGTTGTTAGTGATGTGCAATGATATTGATAGTGTGATAATCGTATCGCAGTGGTTCATTATCGTGATATGATAATAGCTTGTGATTATCATGAGCACCAATATTATACATTCTTACCTCGCCAGAATTACTCGAACAATTAAAACATTCATTTGTTTATTCAATTATGTATTCTAACTGTTTTCTGAGATTGAACTTTGAATATTTTGGCATGACATATATGCATTCGGTACACAGGATGTGCCTTTACCCGTATTCATAGGAAATAAATTAGTACTACATTATGTATCTTATCATTTGGATTTACTATTGTGATAATTATCGTATCGTGATGCAAACATCGTGATTAATCGATATACAGTTGCAAACTTATTATTGCACATCACTAATTGCTGTTCTTGCTTAGTTGCTCACCTAGATTATTTTACACTGTCAATCGTATTTACCTTTAGCCAACACCCAGGGCTATATAATGCTTTTGATACCTACTCTCTATAAGCAAATAACAAGCTTTCACTCGTAAAACATACAACAAATATCATACATAACGTTGCCTAGATACTATGCACCTATAAGCATATATAAGCATGTCTCTGAGGCCTATTCCTAAAGGTGGTCCCACTAATGAAGTTCCCTTGTATAATACCTGGGGCCCAGATAACCCAACTACCTGTACCTTAAAAGTAGGTTTTCACAGCCATCCTCCTAAAGTACTACTATGTAACACATACACTATGTCAAGGATATATATCTATAATCTGGTCACCTTGTCTTCAGTAGGGAGAGTAAAAGCCTTCGGAGAGCTGTGTTTGAGAAATAACTGGAGTGTTTCAAAGTTGCCATTCTCTGCTGCAAGGTGTACTGGAGTTTTTCCTTTCTAGAACAGCAACAAGTATAGTATAACAACAACTACAAGATACCCAGGAACTGTTAAATAGAAACAGTTCCTATTGGAAGTGGAAGAAGGTTCAAGAAACCAAATAACACAACTGCACTCTAGTATAGACACTAAACACTCAAGATATCATTAATAATGATTCCATGAAAGATCTCCTACTCAATAACAATGACATAATTTAATGGGAGGAAGAATGTGAGGATACAGGAAAACCTGTCAGTGTTCCTCTGTGGAATGGGAACTGTATCAAATGTTGAGTAAATTCATTATTGTTTTCTACCTCCAAAAGTAACTACACCATTGAAGCATACCAGGCCATTGATCAATGTATACATTTTTAGTATTGAGAAGATGACCCTTCACCCTTCAAGTTGCAAAATAATAATTCAGTTCATGGATCATCAGCTAACTAATACTGAGCATTAGTGACTACAAAGGTAGCAAGCTGGCACTTGTTAGAAAAACCAATGGGAGTGAATGGCATAGAGTGTATGTGAACATAACAATGCCCATACTTCATATTGTAATCATGATCATCAACACAGGTATTTAATCAATGCACACGCACGCATGCACGCACGCATGCATGCACGCACACACACACATACACAAACAGCACTGTGAATATACATATGTGTGTACCTCATCTTTTGCATTTAGAAAACAGTTGTGGTCAATAAGGATCTTGGCTATCGCAGGGTTGCCATTCTTGGCAGCATGGTGCAAACAGTTCCATCCCATCTGTTATACAATTCATAATAACCTAACACACACTGCATCCATCAATCTAACAACCTTGTCAGTCTCATTGAATGCTCTCTCAGTATTATCCTCGTCAAGTTTCAACATCTCCTCAATGATGAACTGCTTGTCGTAAAAACAAGCAAAGTGTAATGCAGTATAGCCATAGAGCTAAAAAAAGGAAAAAAAAATGGTGTGTAAATTTGTAATGCAGCTCTGTGTGTGTGCTTGCACATGTGTACATTCCTTGTGGGTGGGTATTGTGTGTGTGTGTGTGTGTGTGTGTGTGTGTGTGTGTGTGTGTGTGTGTGTGTGTGTGTGTGTGTGTGTGTGTGTGTGTGTGTGTGTGTGTGTGTGTGTGTGTGTGTGTGTGTGCGTGTTATAGTCAGTGTGACTCAACATTGACATCACCCGGCCAGGCCCATGCAGCCCCATATTTCATCATTCAATCACCTCATAATGATATAACAACATTTAAAGCACCATTGACTCCACAATGACAGTACACAAGGAAGAGTCCTCCTACCTATTCTACTACACTGGCTCATCAATGGCTCACCAATATGGAGTAACACTACATTAACTTGTCAAATAGTAAATACACTACTTCTTGCAAGGGTACACAAGATATGTCAACTTATGGACAGATGCACAAGCCAATACATAAGCCAATACATCAATAAGCTGACCTTATACGTACTTCCTGACAGACACAGTAAAGCTGCCAATCGGTTAGCCAATTACTGAGACTTCAGTGCATATGACTGTTATTAACCTCAGCAACAGAAGGCAACAACATAGAGTTAAAAACAAAGGACAAATCTGGAGAGTAAAAGTAGCTTGCAGTTATAAGACTGTGGAAAGTTTTCTGGTCTTAAAATTTGATATCTCTAACAAGACTACCAGTAAACAACAGATCTGGAGTATACACATGTCTTCAGAGTTAGCATTACAATATATTCGTAGTTAGAATTGTGCCAGTAACATTATGATCTTAAGAAGCAAAGCCAAATAGTGATAGCACATCTGTGTGCTATGAGAAGAAATCATTTAAACAAAAAAAATGCCCTTGGTAATGGACTCCAATTAACATCATATGCCTTCATACTTGATCAATGGAGTTTATAATATACACATTGTTTGCTATTAATTGGTAATCTGTTGAAACATGTTAAGTGGCTACAAAGTTACATTTCCATAGCAACAGTACAAAATGAGAGGAACAAACAAGAGAACAAAAATGATATCATGGTGAAAATTACTTTTAATTTCAAGCAGCACTTGGTTGTTAGGGAAATTGAACTTCCAGATAAACGTTTACATCATCAGATGGCCTTATAAAGCGATGTCGAGTAAGGTCCATTACTGCATGTACAAGTCTATGAATGCCACAATTAACCTTTGGCCCTGAGACACATTAAGAACAGGAAATTGAATCTATTTACAACTTTCCTTGCAGCAATAAAAGTTAGAAATTAATACAAGCAAACAGAAATCATGGGAAAGCCAAAAAAGCCTTGTCATTAAAAACAAGCAGGTTATCACACCTATATTACATATATCTAGAAGATACAGTACATCCAATATTTATAACCATCACAGTATTTTGACTCCTACAATGTTCTATAAGAATACATTGTGTGAAGTAATAATATGTTTGTATTTGAACAGCTTTAGGGATACTCTTGAGTTCTGCTATTTGTTATTTATATCCCAGCATGTGGGAGAATCTAAGTGCCCACCAGGTGATAACTAACTTGTCGCCAGATTGCGTGGGTTGCTAATGGCCACTAGCCATGCTGCACATTTAGGAGAGGCAGCCTAGGTAAGATTTAATTGTAACATTGGGTGCATTTTAATGCTACGAGTCACCTTGTGATGATGAACAATCACTTCAGCTTGGTTTGTAGGTTGTGATTTATAAAATATCTCGGTGTACTCTGGTGATATCTTGTTACTCTTGTCCTCACAGACTTATTTCCCATTACATATGATACATTGATGTATAATATGAAGTTTTGCATATTAATGATTTAACCTCCAAAACATTCCCATGTTGGAAATACAAACATCTGGTTTATGTAAATAAACAGTGTAGATGGGTTGTTTACCAGTTTCCAACACTCTTTTATAATCAAGCTTGTTACAGAGCAGTGCAATAAAGTCAACTATACTTATAGTAGTAGTTAGACCACTTTTGATTTTCTTGTAAATGTTTGGGACAAATCTAGTCCCCTGGGCAACATCAGTAGTGTTGCCTGCCTAATATAAAATAAATTAGAGAAGAATGAGTACAGTGGGCATAGTACACAGTGAGCATAGTACAGTGGTCCCTTTGCTCTTCTGCTTCCGTGTGCTCACATGCACAAGGAAGCAAACACCTTTCCAATACAGTAGCCAAATTCATGGTATGGGATACAGTTACGTACCTGGGTGACAATTCACCCTTACATTTTGAATCCAAATAGCACAACTTTTAAAGAGCATTTACAAGTCTATGAATGCCACAATTGCCACAATTTTTATCAATGCGCACAGTGATAAAAAAGACCATCTTGAAGTAAAGAAGTGATTAGTGATATACCTGAAACTAATTGCTGTGTACATAGTACAATAAGATATGATATTGTGGATTTTTTTTGTACAAAGAAAATAGGTTTAATAAAGTGTGTGGGCGCTGGCTATAATTGTTTATTTGATCATGAAATGAGTTGATTGATCTTACACGTGGGGATAGGGTATTCCATTCTTTGACAGTTCGAGGGAAAAAAAACTGTTCATGTAGGTACCTGTTCTAACATTGGTAAAATTGTACGTATTCTGGTGGGTGAATCATCGTATGTGTAGGTGCAAAGCAAGGTTTCTGATGGGAGGGATTTTGATGCACACAAACAAACCAAAACTTGCTTTTCAACACAAGCCAGTTTAGTTTGGCCTTTGGAAGCTGCTGTTTTTCAAACCACGACAAGACTTTAGGTTAGATGCATAGGAAGCTCTGTTACCAGCTGTTGTTGTGGCTCATTTAGTGCATTCCTAGACTGCAGGATCAAGTCATCACTGGGTCTATCTGAATTCAATGTGTCAAAACAATGATCCTGCATTGACAGGCTTTGCAAGATAGTAATTCCATACAATATTGGGCTTAGTGACACCACACTGCATGACTTGCTATTTTGCTTTAGTGTACTACCATTTGTCTATCCCCACACTACTAGTAAAAAAACTTGCAATGATCACTCAACTACCTTACTAAATTCTAAGACCTAGATAGCACTCCCCAGAAACCAATTATAAAGATATGGCTGTAAGTAATATTTTTGTCTTTTTTTCCAGACCAACATTCATTGTCCTTTGAGCTTTACTGTATTGAATATTGAGGGAGGCTTTTTGGTCACGTTACGTAATAGCCACATGCATGTCACATGTAAAACCTCCATTACTCACATTATCTTTTTCATGTAGCGATACTCCGCCAGTAGTCATCAAATGCAGAACCACTTCACGGTTTCCATACGAACATGCACAATGTAACAAGGTCTGGCCAGTCTAAAACACAAACATTATCATAATCGGCATTATTTAGAGACAAAGAAGACTGCGTTACCGTGTGGAGCTTCTCGTTAATTTGTTCCTTATGCTTCTTAAGGAGTACGATAAGAAACGGGAGATTGTTATCTCTGCCAGCTAACTCCCACAGAATGGTTGTACCAGCAGGACCTCCGCTTTCGCTCATGTTGAGCACGCCACGAACAAACGGTATTTCCCCGTAGGCGTCAACAGCAATTAATTATTACATCATCATAATTAACGGTTCACATCATGATTGACACTGTAATGTCAGGCCTTGCACAGGCAGAGTGCAAGCATGCAGCTATACATGAAGTGGTAATGTTGAATAACTACACCGAACTACACCGCTGTGATACCCTAGACTAAGCCTACTGAGTTGCCACCATGTATATATAGCTAGTTTGCTAGCTGCAATATTTCAAGTAGCAATCATTACTAGCAGGACTAAACTATCCTTGAAGTAAAATTACTGCCTGATCAAGTTAAACTGAAATCTGATCAGGACATGGAATAGGCATCCAATAATGGGAACATGGCCAGAGGCATTGATGAGATGGCACAGTCACACAGCCGTCAGTACAATGATTATAATTGTCAGCATAAATAATGTATGTACTACAAAAGACAGCTATGCAACACAATGCACTTGGCCGTTGAGTACCATAACTGAAGCTGCATACATCATGGCCAGATTTGCCAGTCACTAAACAGGGTCAACGTTTCAGTTGTAGTGAAACCTTACATTTCAAATGGTGCTATCTAGCTAGTGTCAAGTCATCCCAGACTATTTTTCTTGAATTTTATGACTTCTTTCTAGATCTAGCAAAATGGCTGATCTCGGGCAGTACCAAGTTATGATAGCTACTTAGCTCATATAGGCTAACCCCACTGACTGACACTTTGGTGATAATTGTAACTCGATCCTATGTTATATATACGACCACTAGATACCTATATTTTTTGCTATGCTGTGATAGCTAGCTATAGTATTGGAGATGTTCCACGAATTGGATCGTGCTATAATATACCACCAGTTACAGTCCCAGATAGTTTACAGGTTGTGATCCACACATGTGAACAGTGGATTCACAGTTAAGCAGCCAAGTGCATGAGTAGTCCGGTCTCTGATGAATTTTAATCAGTGTAACATTATAGTGTTTGATTAGGGCACAGCAACATGTACACTTGCAAGTTAATATTACTGTAGGCAAGCGTGATTTACCGAATAAAACAGAGAAACGTGGGAGGCAGCTAGTCTACTGTGCTGCACCTACACTCAGTTATAATTGTACTACAAATGCAACTGAATGCCAGGTAACTTGTAAAATTGTCACTCCCTCTAATTCAAATATGGGTCTTGCGTGTATTGTGGTCACTAACTGTTTATATAAGTCAAGGTGAAAATGCTGTACGTGAACATGAATCTACTATGCGGTAATGAGATTGCCATGGCATATAAGTTACATCTCTATTAACCCGCTGAATATTTTTCGCTCTTCACGTGATTTTGTGGGTATCGAGAATCAATCTGTTTACAACTGTGGAGATGTCTACCGATCAACTACAAAATGTTGCCAGCCCGGATGGTTCTAATAACAGATCGATGATTGTAGTTGAGAACAACAATAATTCGTTGGATCAGCTGTTCGGGGTGCTTACCCAGCCACCGGCCAATTCGACCCCTATGAAACAAAGAAAGCTACCAAGGACATTTCATATACCCCCGCCGAAACAGCAGTTATCTCCCGCGCTTCAACAAACTGCTATGCACAATCGCTCAACATCACTACCAACTCACCTGTACCCTAACTCCCCTGGCAGCCCCTCAGCTGGCGAAGAAATGGTGGGTCGGGGCCCGCTACCCCCGGGCTGGGAAATGGCGAACACGCCAGATGGAAGGACGTACTTTCTTAAGTAAGTTCTGTTCATTGTTAACCTATTGGCAGTATTGTTAAATTCGTTATCACCAAGTGAACAGTACTAGGTTTATTATTCACGTTTAGTTACCAGGAAATTTATTTTCAATTAATTACAACAGTGTTTAAAGGGCTGTGCGCCATTTGTACAAAGGTGTTGATTGACACTAAGTCTAGGCAAACTTTTGGGAGTAAATGTAGGTAAAGTACTTAGTGTAAGGGAGATGGGATTATAATCTTTGTATGGGCTCACCATTTGAGTTTACTTTGATGATGTAATTGATTTTAGCCATAATGATAAAACGACTCAGTGGGAGGACCCGAGGAAGACAATTGGTGGTAGACAGGCACAGCACTTTCCACTGAATCCCTCACTCACTGTACAAACCCCACACTCTCCACAACATCACCCACACTCACCAGCTAGTGGGGGGATACACAGCCACCATCAGCAACAAGCTTCATTACCAGTTCAACAACAGCAACAACAACAGAATATAGGACCTCTACCTCCTGGCTGGGAACAGGCGGTTACTCCCGAAGGAGAGACCTACTTTCTTAACCACGTAGAAAGAAAGACCAGCTGGTTTGATCCACGTATGATACATCATCAACACTCGCATTCGTTTAACCCACCTCCCCACCTTCCTCCACATGTCCACCATGTACGACAGTCGTCGCAACCACATGCTACTTCAACGCAGAAATGGAAACAACTACAAATGGAAAAAGAACAACTGCGGCAGCGACACCAAGAGTTACTACATCAAGAGCAGATCCTGAAATCTACTAAGGATGGTAGCAGTGGTAGTTCTCATGCACAGCTACAAGGAGATCCTTATCTCAGTAGTTTAGCCACGAGTGATCATGCCCGTCAGGGATCAACGGATTCAGGTTTGGGTGGTGCAACTCCATATCATCCAGAACCAAACAGTATGGTTGACGATTTGTCAGAAATGGACACTTCCGGTGCTCTGCGATTCTCACCGTACCACAGTGGAGCACGTGGTCCCCCTAACCACAATGTTGAACTAATGGGTGGAAACAACGATGGAGATGCAATCCTCGATTCCACCATGGACACACAACTACAGCCAAGTATTGGATCAGAATTTTTGGATAACATGGCGGATCCGTCTGGACTTTACTGGGTATAGGATCCGTGAACTGCAGGTAGCTTACCAGCTTTTGTCAGCTTTTCATGATCATTCACTAATAATTTTTTTCATTTGCATTTTTAGTTTAGTGAGAATCCACACTAAACCCATATTTAGATATATTCTATGAGATTTTGAACATTTTTCTCAGCCTCCATTCATTCTTAGTATCTATTTACATTTTACATAATTACTATTTTTCGTTTTCTTGTAAACATTTCTGTTGTAGTTCAATCACGTGTGAAATATTTTTGAGTACAAAAAGTATCTGGCGGGAAAGTCTTAATCAAAAGTGGGTGCTAAATGGAAAGCAAGAAACAGCAAGAGGCGTTACACCAAACCGTGTGACTTCTGAAGAATGAATATTACAGAAAGCAATTAATGTAAGTGCCATGTTTTTTATTTGTGGTTCCGCGGACTATCGACATGAGAGGGAGATACAGCACGTCGCGCCAGACTAGCAGTGATGTAATTACCAAGAAACTACGGTTCTATGGGTACACCTATGCCATGCGTTCACTGTGTTTTCAAGCTTTCTCTTACATTTTGGCTTTGACGTATCAGATAAAGAAGCTTGCTAAACAGTGCTTCCATTATCAAGTTAGTATTTCTGCAGGACATTGTCTATGCTTTGTAATTTAATATATCACAGCAGAATAGGGTATCAATCATAGACACAAAGGACAAATGTGAGATGTTTATAACAACAGTTGTGTAACTGGTTTCTCTGGTTTAGATTAGATTTATTATTTTATACTCACAACAATCGGCACAATATGCCGTACCTCCTTGTTAGAGTGATACAATAAACCACAACAAACTAAACGTACATGCATATATCATCAGGAACTGTTTGTTAGCCTGTGGAAATCGTAATGATTTCAAAATCTCATCCCTGGTTTTTGTCGAGTTTGTCGTTCCCTCGTCTGAATTAGTGCTAGATGTAATACCTCATCTAATGCTCACAAATATTGCTCCTGCATGCATGCACATACCAAAAAAAATTGCATGCTAGTTTATTGAGATTACTGTCTTGTGGTATAGCATGGCTGTGTACTTTTGTATTTAGGAATTCTATTATCAGAATTGGCTAACAGGGAAAGAATACAAAAAAACCTACCATGTGCAGGGCTGCAATCGGGTTTCACGCAAGCAGGATGCTAATAGTAATTTGTGTTGTGAATAGATGAGGGTGTATGTGTGATGTGTGTGTAAGTATAGTCAGTGTAAATCCTGGAGCAGGTGACCAGACCAGACATGATAGTTGATCTCAATTCACACAGGTTTCCAGAAGTACACTATTAGGTGTGTGTTTCTAAAACCCTTTGGAGAGGATGATCTGATGATACCTTTATAGTCCAAAGAATCACTAATCTGGCATCTGTAACTGTTTATATTCACAAGAGGTGATAAACACCTTCATAATGGATGGGCTTAGAATTGTACACCTAAATACTTACCTGAGTCATCTCCTCTTGTGAAGCTAGTAGCAAATTTATATAATCATGTGCAATCCCAGCTGTGGGTGTGCATGCATAAATGTGTGTGTGCTGCGTATCCATGGGACTGCTACTTTACTGTGTGTAGTATGCACATTTTTGTATAATTGGTCTGGATTACTATCACAGTGGTTTATCTCACTATAACTCCCACACAGCACCTCCCTGAGATTGTGTCTGATATCTTAACCAGTAACATTTGGTAGTCCCATTGTTCTGTGTTATATGATATGCCATTTAGTTGTGATATTCATATGAAACTTCACACTCCAGGGAAAGTACTTTGCACTGAATGGCCCGGTATGTTTTATCCTGCACTACTATGAAATATTGCAGGTAAATAACAAACTAAACGTTTGATACAGCTCCCATTCCACAGAGAAAAACTGACAGGTTTTCCTGTACCCTCACATTCTTTCCTTATTAAATTATGTCATAAACTTAGGTAGGAGAACGTTGATGGAATCATTATTAATGACATGTAAATGTTTATTGCCTATCCTAGAGTATAATTGTGTTGTTTGGTATTTCTTCCATTTCCGATTAGAACTGTTTCTATTTAACAGTTTCCTGGTATCTTGTAGTTGTTGTTATACTATACTTGTTGCTGTTCTAGAAAGGAAAAACTCCAGTACACCTTGCATTGAGAATGGTCACAAAGGAACAGTCAAGTTATTTATCAAGCACAGCTCTCTCTGAAGGCTTTTACTCTCCCTACTGAAAACAAGGTGACCAGCTTATAGATCTGCGTATGTGGGTGAAGTGGTAACTTGGATTATGTATTTTAATTTGTGTCAATTATGTAATTATGAGATAACAGGACATCAATTAATAGATTTTTAACTAATGGGGTAAATTGTCTACCTTCACTGTAGCTTGTATACTTAGCAACCAGTGGAGGTTGGTCACAGTGTTCACATACACTGTTGTTGGAGTTTGCGATTGTGTAACTGAATAGGGCCCTTTTAACCCAGGTGGTTGTTGTTGGTTTCCTGAAAAACCCAGATTGGATTTTTGAAGGACAATAAACCCATTCGCCACCACAACTAACCCCCATGTATCAGAATTGGCTATAAGCACCAATTGCATCATCTTTTGTAACTTGCGATGCATTTTAGTAGTCACTATTTATCCTGTAGTGGTAACACCCTGGAACCATAGGGATGAATTGTCCCTCACACACTATTGTGGATAATTGCATACTGGTATGCACAATTCAGAGCACAGCTGAAAAACATCCTTGGCTGATGCTGTCATGTAAAAATAAAAACTGATAACTTTAAAGTGAAAAAAAAAAAACAGCCTTAAGTAAAGATACAAGTAAAAATCATGACTTAACAGTCTATGCTCCGTACAAGATTTTTGGAAGTTGGAGCAACTATCTCCAAGCCCGGTTTTCAGACTTGTGAGAAGGTACACATCTGCATACAGTATATGTATATACAAAGGCCACCAATTTGAGATTTGCAAAAGTAGCAAAATACCACTATCATACAGTAACATGGTACTGTATATGGTAGGGACATTGAAGGTGTGGGTGTGGCCAGTGATATAATATAACCCAAAAACCTCGATTTTTCCTCACAACAATATGGCAGTATTGGTTGGGTAAAATCAAGCCCAAAAGTGTCCTCAGATCCACCCAAAACGTTTCCGTCAAGTTGCTACAGAAAATTTTATTCAACAGAATTTTCTACTGCCTGATGCCTTCAGTCAAGCGTAGCAGGAAACTGGCTACAACTACAGCCCTAATTCTATTGCAGAAACGTTGCTAGTTCGCTTAAGAAAAACTTTTGGTATATTGATAAACATACAATGCTTGTGCTAATGTCTTACCTTGTATCCTAGGTCGTCAGTCAAGGTTCTACCACTGAATGTTGTTAATAGACTGAAGTGGGGCTTCCATTTACCGGTATATATTGCATCAAACTATTCGAATACGTGTGGCTTGCTGGTTTTCAAAGTTGGTAGTTGATATCGATCAGTGAGAACAACTTGCGGTGAACTAACAACGTGTAAGTCATTAAGTAACAATGTTAAAATTGAGTCAGGTCCGCTTTACAGATTATCTGGGTCTGACCCCTTATGCTAAATTAATTAGTGTAACAATGTGGATGTGTAGTAACACGTCATAGGGTAGCCATGCTTCTTTTGTGAACCATGCCCACTTATGTAAATCACTATCTGTAGACATGGTAGCCATGTCTATTCATCAGTCTGTAGGTATGTACAAATCCACATCCATTATTGTCTGCAGGCTTATGTAGAGCCACACCCACTGATCAGTTGTTATTGTGTGAGTCATAATATAGTATAATAGTGCTGTGATTAACTCTGTTAAAATATTGTGACTGGTTTTATGAAAAGTAGGCTATTTAGTGGTCATGAGCTTGCAAAAAACTTCATAAGTATAAGAAAAAAATTTAGGAATTTTAAATTAGAGTAGGGACAGTGTGTAGTGCTGCAATAAAAAGTACTGAAACAAGCTGGATCGTAGTATGTAATGTCCAATACTGTAAAACAATAAGAAGTGAATATCCCTACACTCAATGCACAGTAGGGATATTACGTACTACTCCGATCCAGCTTGTTTCAGTACTTTTTATTGCAGCACTATACACTGTCCCTACTCTAATTTAAAATTCCTATTTTTTTCTTATACTTGTAACTGACATAATTTCTTTACTGTTTCTTTTCATTAGTAGTGAAAAATCATCTACAATGCTTATTATCAGCCATCAAAAAAAGTGTGAGATGACATCATATTGCAATTATAGTGGGTTTGTATGTGGTTACCATAGTCTAAACAACAACACAATAATTGAATTCTTTCTTCTAAAGCAAGTAATTTGATATGTGAATAGTTATAATGATATGATATGTTACTTATAGCTGTTTAGAAGCAGTAGATTGGAACCCTTACGCATTTGGCAGTGAGGGAATTATCCTTAGGATTGGTTAGCTTTCTTATAAACTATTTTCATCATTTTTACACGGCTCGTAATGAAAATCACTGAATGGAGGCTTGCCTGTGTGTTATATGGGTGTTTCAAGAGCAAAAACACTATACAGTAACAATAAGAATAACTGGGCATGACCAGTTGTGAAAACGGTCTATACAGAACTGTAACCACAGGTTCCAGCTAAAGGATTCACATAAGTTGTTTCTTTGTATGTATTTGTATCTAAAGCTACTGGTTATTGTGAACTCCCTAGTAACCAATTCAAACACATTATCTTAATTGTGTAAGTAATTGGTTAACTAAGTGGAAAGTATGCACAACTGGCATTTGGAAATTAGAATACCAAGGTGTTCAGGGTTGAATTTTCTTGGAAATCACAAGATGTTTGTTAACGTGTTGCCAACCTCTTCTGTTTAGTAACTTTTTAATTTGTATCATTTTTGGCTGTACTGTGTACATGATAATTGTTTTTGTTCACTAGGAAAGCTTTTGTCAGTGAATGGACATCACTTATACATGGAAGATGATGTGTCACTGTAAGTTCATTTTGTGTGGCTGTAGAACAATGTCTAACCCGGGTGCTCATACACCTGTACCTGTCACTATGTTAACTACTGTGTGTGTACTTACACCTCCAGAAATACTAGTGGACATTTAATCTCTAATCCTTCAGTCTATCTATACCAAATGACTGAAATGTCTACTGCAGTTATAGGCGACCTCTCTATAGTTTAACTATTCCCTTGTGATCTGTAATCCATGGCCAGCTCTAATTTTTCCTTCGGTTTATTTTTATGACTAATAAACCCACACATAAGAAAGAATGATGCCAGGCATGCCATCAAATAATTTTGCCTGAACATGCCCTCCAACTATCAAAAGCGAAGTGCCATCACGCTTCATTTTCAGCATGTTCAGTGTTGCAGGTGAAGAACAGAATGACAAACACTTCTTTAAACTACAGAGAATATGGATGATTTTTGTTATAAACATGATAGACAGCAGAGAGGAGGCCATATGCTTGACACCTTGCACTGTCAGTGAAAAGAAATGAGGACAAAATTAAGTCCACGATGTGTGTATTGTACGTACTAAAAGGAATCTATAAGGCTGAAGCAACATCTATCAGTGAAAAAATCAGACCGGTAGCTGTTGACAAGTTATGCCTGCATGTGTGTGAAGGCATCAAACAGGCAGTCAGTTAGTGGTCAATGAGAAATTCTCCTAAAAAAAAAATTGTTTTTAAAATTTTAATTCCATAATTAATTTTATCAGAAGCAGTTTTGGCCACTCTGTAGATACTTGTCTTTTGGGCTTGCTTATACCTCACCAATACTGCCAAGACACCATGAAGGTATTGTGAGGCTGGTTTTAGGAGTTTTTGGCCAGAAAAACCCAAATTCTAATGTATGCTACTATTGTACTATATGATGTGTTCTGATAAAGGATAGGAAATTGATTCCAAGAAAGACATGAATTCTGGTCTCCTAATGTATGCATGCCAGCCAAGTATAACCACCAGTCCTTAGTGGGTTGTGAAATGACGGACCATAACTCAAGGCAATGTAGCATTAACATGTAGACACTCTCACTGTAGTACTTTTAAAGATGCATACAATGGTGGAGGATTCCATTGCTACTTATGTATGTGATGTTGTTGTAAATCTTAGGATATCTACATGGAGTTCAGAAATTAGATTTTTGGTACCTAACTGTCAGAAAAAACCTGAAATTACAGAGAATTGTAGAAGGAAAGTCAAGGATCTTGTTAAAGTAATGATGTGTACTTGGTCAGAGGAAGTGAGGAAATGGCTTCAGATAAATTTATAAACATAAAGATATAATACCCTTGTCAAGTTTTGAAAGAGATATTGAATACTTGTATTGTTTCAACAAATAAGTACCACAAATATGTTTGGAATATTTGTTAAACAACAAACTCATTGTATAATTATGATGCTTAATGTAAAGTGGGGAAAACCCCTTGGTTTCCCAATATTATATTTTAGTAATTTGATGGTAGTGCAGATAAGCAAGGTGAGATTCAACAGTAAAGATTTGAGATTGTACAGTAGGATAGTTCTATACAATAAAATATATCCAGCTACCTTAAAAAATTTTTTGTTTTTTTTTTAACATAGCCACATGATTATGGTTACAAGGTATTTTTATCAGTTTCACACCTTATTTCCCCATCACCCTAGTTTGTGTGACAGATCAATAGATATGAAAATTAGGCAATGATTGGGACACAGGACAGCAGAGCTTATCAGTGAAAATCCAATGTGACATCTTAACCAGCACAGGGGAGGTATAGCTAAAAACGAGTAGACAATCTAGTGATTGGTACCAGCAGTAGAACCACAGCTATCAACTGCAGAAGAGACCACCGGTGAGAACCATTCCATTTCTACATTGCATATAGTAAACTCCACTCTTCAAAATTTAAAACTATCATAGTACAAATTAAAAATCTAAAGCAACATCATTGCCCATAAAAGTGATTTTAATATACGTACACACACTATGTTTACAGTTTTCCTGTCATAGTTGTAAACTTGATGTGACCATCTGACTTGCGTTGCAAGAGATATGCTGAGTTGCTACGTATAACTCTTGAGAGAAACCTGTAGTCCTTGAATGTGTGTGCCATCGTGTACATGTTTAACCTGTTCAATTGGAAATCCAGTGCAGCTGCATCCAGCACTTTCAAAAAACTACAGCACAAATTTGAAAGAAATACATTTATTACACTGTCGAAAAAACATTGTACTAGATATTATGTGTAAATATTACTGTGTAGGACTCAATGTATGAGTACAGCATACATGTATGAACATGGGAGACTAGAGGGGTAGGTCAAAACTGCCTAGTGTCTGACCTTAGTACAGATGGCTGCTATATGTTAGGCTGATCACTTAGTATACAGATGATATATTTGGGTTGGCTGTGGGCCCCGCCTATCTATTATGCTTTTTGAGCAATACTCAAGACTGTCTTTCAAATTATGCTACATCAGTGTTTCCTGGCTCCTGTTTCGAGTGACTGCTCTATTAGAACACGCACTATGCATTTTCCAATATTGTTCCTATAATGCTGGCATTCTGCTTGATTTTATGCTTACATTGAGTGCAGGCCTAGTTGGCTAGTGCAGTTGAGAGACCTCGTCACATGTGCACTATACAAGCTTGTGATTTTTTCAAACAAGAAAATCACAAAATCACATGATCTAAATTCATGATGGCTTCATTGTACGAGCAACTTACTTCCAGTGATTGAATTTTTGTTTGCAATATTTCTCCAACTTGTTAATGTAAAATTCAATTAGTTCCATTCTCCTGTGGATATAACATTCTGGGGGTAGAACAAAGGCTAAAAATTCTGCCAAGTCATGTTGAGGAACATCAATCCTTGCCAGTTCCCAGTCATAAATACACATTTGTCGAGGATCCTCATCACCTTGATCAGATGTGATCTTACAGATACAAATATTTCTTGGGTTGCAATCATTGTGGATCAAGGTCTTTGGAAAACTGTCAAAGATTTTCCACAGTTCATCAGCAGAATCAATAGCTTCAGTTGTCATTTTAACCCTAAACAACAATAGAAACATTGCATATGTTTGTCTCTGTTATCAACGCATACAGCAAAGTGTTTTGAAGACAAGAAAGCCAGTGTGGCCAGTGTGGAACACATTGGGCTAATTTTTTATCACTTTACTTCATATTGTATTTTGAATATCCCATACCCACCCCATGAGTTTTATGCCAGATCAACAAAAATTTAACGTGATTTTCACGCATACGTTTGTAGTTCAGTGGAACAGCTACCCGTCAGCTAACACATGCAAATTTGAATAAAATTTACATGACCCATGCCACATGGTTTAGTTTATTCTCACTTATGAGGTGAATTCATATACCAAAGTTTGGTACAAATATAACACATTCATGTGAGAGCTATGGGTGACTGTTATTCATAAAAGAAAACTCACAGCTACACTACATGGTACGTACATAACTTATCAACCAAACAGTACAGTAGTACTGTTTAAGTAGGCATCCCCCAAAAATGATGTGTGCCACCTTCACAAATCACCCTAGAGACATCTTATGCACTAATAATTGCCTTTACAGAGTAATATACCATCTAACATCAAATACAATTGCTAAAACTCGTCTTTCACTACTACCAGGGATGTGTCACTATTTCATTGTGCTAGCATAAGCCAATAATAACGGGGTGATAGATTGTTAAGAGGTATGGTCTCAGCTCTTGATCATTATTGATCAACCAGATTGTGTTAAATAATTAATAGGTGTGTCATTGAACCTACCATGAAGTTACAGGTATCTACTGATCGTAAGTGTTTCAATAAATTTGCAGCATTCTAAATATGCTGCTCAAGGAAAGTGTTGATAGGAAAACTTATTATTATTAGCACTTTACAGTGACCAGCACTGAAGGTCTGACAGCAACATTTGCTGCAGCCTTAGGATTACCTAACTTAACGCATCAATATGGTTTCATTGCATGGAGAAGAGGAAAGACAAGGGCACCAACTTGTCAACTCCAAAAGGCACATCCCTCTGGTGAGTATGTTATTGTGGTGTAAAATGGTGGCTGTGCGCTGCTCCAGCTGTGGCAGGTAGTGAGACTAAAATCCACTGACTCGGGATACTACTATAATGCAGCAGTCACACTAATAGAACAGTCACACGTGTATAGCTGTATGCTATAGCAAAAAAACTCAAACAAACTAGTATATTAAAAATTATGATTTAAAAATGAAGTAGGGATCCAAGCAATTTAAAAATAGAGAAATAAGAGATGAATGATGGTATTACAGCATAGCTCGGTGGGAAAATCCCTACATTGGCATTGACTAGTGTAAATACACCTTGTAGCTTGAAAATTAGTCATCAACCATAGCAGTGCCCTTTAGTGGTTTAAAAGAAACTGAAGTGACAGCTACAAAGTTACAGGGCAAAAACTAAAGTGTAACATTGTAAGATCGAAATACTCTAATAGAATAGTCAACAATTTCTTTATAAACACAGAGTCTGGCATTCAACCATGGAGAACTCCAACCACTGAGTCACTTATAAATAATCTATGTCTTGGAACATTATTGTAAAATGTATCTTTATTGTTGTGTCAGAACTTTTCGTAAGCCTGGCTTTTGGAAAGGCTGCACCACAGCTAAGATGGATCTACCAATTTCAACTTACACTTGACTTGTCCAGAATTCAGGAAACTCCCTTGCAGCATTAGCTAACATGGCCTTCCATAGCGGACGTAACTTGATGGCCACATCATGACAATGAGCATGATCCATCCATGATTGTTGACTTAACCACTCCACCTTGTCCATGAATAAGGAATGAATTTTGGCCATGTCACGAAGCACTACCTGTCAAAGAAAGCCATACTAATACAAAGGTTTGTGTGTGTGTGTGTGTACTTAGCTGGTTTGGTACCTTAATATCAGCAGTAGTCCATCCTGAGACATCATCAGCAGTGTTAAGATGAGTGAAGTGTTCATTTGAAAGATACTCCATAACATGCACAAATATGTCCTATTAAATGTATGATATGGGGTGATAGGGATCATACACACAATACTGATTAGTAATAATATAGTAACAATATAGGCAAATATTCGATGAGTGAAAATTTGGACAAATTGGATGGTGAGCATTTTGACAAGTAAGATTTTGATGAAACCCCTGAACGCACTAAATGCTAAATTTTGAGAGGGAAAAATTTCCCCCATTTAACTTTTACTCTATGGTAGTTAGAAAATTTTGAGGGACAAAAATGTTGATTTGTTGTACCACATACAAATCACCAAATTTTTCATCCTTAGCTCAATTAACCACCGAGCGGAATTTTTTTTGCCAAAGTTAAATTTTTTAGCGGAGCCATACTGGAAATGTGTAGCTCACCTTGCTGATGGAGGATATGCTGTGATATGTTTTTGGTAGAAACTGTTGCAACTCCTCCATTTGAACAATAGCTAATTCTCTTGTATGGCAAAACCTGTAATGTTTAAAATGAAATAATTGGCATGGTGTCCAACTTTAGAGCAAGTAAAGTAGCATTAATAAATTATTTCAGATACTGATTTAGATTGATTTGTGTGTGCGTGTGTGTGTGTGTGTGTGTGTGTGTGTGTGTGTGTGTGTGTGTGTGTGTGTGTGTGTGTGTGTGTGTGTGTGTGTGTGTGTGTGTGTGTGTGTGTGTGTGTGTGTGTGTGTGTGTGTGTGTGATGTGTACATGGGATCAACAAAGACAATAGATACATGCCACGTATTTAGATATTCAGTATCATGACTTCTCAAGGGATAAGCAGAAAGATGACAATTCAAGCTTATACTGAACTAGACTGCAAGTTTTAATCCCTTTTCTTTTTGCACACTTTAGAAAAATCGCAATAAGTCACATGTGCTTTAGTCAATTGACTTCACATTTGGATGGCAGTAAGAGCATAATTATAAAGTAACACATTTATAGCCTGATTTTCGTCCAGATTGAATTAAAAACAAGTAAGTTATGCATGATTTTGAAAATTTCTAAATTGTCACGAATCGGCTTGAAAGAATAACTTGAAAACAGGTCTATACATGAAGTAACTATAAACTGTTATGGACTGAGAGTATTAACTAAGTGGATATAAAACAAAAAGCAATCAGGTAAAGCAAGCACAACTGAGATACTCTAATAGAACAGTCACTGAGAATTAAAATAAAACCTGTGTAAAGATGTTGCAAAAATTTTTTTGTCAGGCAGGAAGCTCCACACCTATATTCCCAAACCCTTTACCACTCTACCACTACTGTCAGTTGCTTACCTCACTTAATTTCCACATTCAAGTTTTTTTTACAATCTCGTAGATCTATTGGTGGAAATTTTAGTACATTCTACAGTTTTATGTGTGTAGAGCATTCAGCCTATACATAACACACTGTACAGGGTTGAGTTGTGTTAACAACTGTGAAAAAAGGGTGTAGCCCTCCAAAAATGACGCTGCCACCTTTAATTTCCTAACTTGTTTACATCTGGCCTTTTTGTAGGGCTGCACCCTTTTTCACAGCTTGGCTGTTTTGGCATAAATTTAAAGCCAAGCCATCTTGGGGTACGAAAATCACTAAAAGAGTACGTGGTAAATTAGGGGCAACTGTGTACTCAAGGAAATAAGTTAAGTATCTTACTGACCTAAATCCAGTCTCCATTTTATGCCTCTCATATTGAACTGCCAAGTCTAATCCACATGCTTGTGCCATCTTGTTGATCATAGTAGCTGTCTCACTATCAAGTGGTTTAGACTTGATCACAACTGGCCACTCCACCACACTACCTGCTATGACAATCACCACACAATCATTGTCAGTATACCATACCTGAGTGTGTAGTGTAGTTGATGATGTATCCAAAATGACCAACCTTCTTTGAGATTTCTATCTTGGTTAGTTCAGAGATGATGCTATTTCCTGCATCAACCTAAACAGTACCACAAAATGGCAATCATGATAATAACCAAGGGTTCGTACTACTTAAGCTACTATTGTTTGAACTGTGCATGAACTCTTACCAACCTTCATTGGTTTCCAGTCTATCAATGTTCCTCTAGAGCCAACCACCTTACTGAAGAATTCATTGTTGACGTGGAACTCACGGAAACCATTCTCTGGTCGGTTGCGACCAAGTCGTTCATGAGAAGATGCAAAATGACCACTGGCTATTGCAGCTAATGTTGAAATATCTAATGCTAATGCGAATCCAGCAACTATCTCAACAAGCCTCCGGACAGCTCCCTACATAATACAGAAAATTAGTCGTACACTTAATAACATTGTGTGTATTTTACCTTCCCATGGCACCCCATTATTTGTAGACATTCTTTCTGTGTAGCTAACATTGTACCTCCTCCCACAGTAGCTGCAATCACACTGGGCAATTGAATACTAACATAAACACCTCCTTCATCAGCTACAAGGGTCTTTGTATTGCTGTGGTATAATATCTTCTCTCGTGCCTCTTTCAAATGTTCTTTACTAACAGCTGATGCATGCAGCTGTGCTGTGGCACTCTCAGAAACATTAGCAACATCCTGACCAGTGGCTACAAACACTGAGGCTATCAAATTGGCCACGTTAACATTTGATCCTAAAGCTCCGAGCCGAATAGCGCCTTCTTGTAACATCTGGTATGACTGAAGAAAGGTTTCACTATCAATCTATAAAAAGAGTATAATCTATAAAGCATACAATTAATTTGCAGGGGTGGATCTAAGAGCTGGCAAGGGAAGGGGCACAAAAAGTTCCATTAAAAAGGGGAATCCAAGCATGGCAGCTAGTATATAGCTAGCCACATGTAGTCTGTTACAGTTGATGTATACATATAGCAGCAAATAATCACCTCTCAGTAGTGGTTCACTGTTAGAGTTAGGCCATTGCAGAAAGGTTGTGAAGCTGTTACAAAGCTACTAATGACTTAAATTGCATACAAGATAATTAATTTTAGGGGCATTTAATGCACATGAAGGGGCTGGGTGACAGTTCAAATTTGGCTTCAGGTGAATTTGCAGTAAAGGGAGGTAACATGTTTGTTGTTTTTGCTGTTTGTTTTTTACCTAAATGTATTCAATAAGTCAGTATATTCTTGAGAAATAAACTGACTTTGGCCTTATTGGCATATCAAAGTAATAGCTTAGCTCTTCCCAAATTGACAGGGCGGGGGCTGGGGTGGGTGAGCATTTGAGGCTATCCTGGGATCCTCCTATGATTTGTACAGCATCTAATACATGCTAGGAATCTTCAATATGACATATATCACTGCAATTTACATTCCTGTTTGGGTGCAATATTTAGTACCTAAAATTTCTTCATATTAATACCTATACAGGGCATTGTAAAATTCACTGAAATGTGAACGCTTTGATAACCAGTCCATATATTGGCAACACATCTGGACCCTGAACATTATCTACCTGATTGTCCAAAATAGAGGGTTAATTCCATAAGAACAAACATTCAGCTTTGCAGTTACTTGCCTTCAATACTGATCTCAAAATTTGTTCAGGTATCCAGGCTTCAGCTTGTGCAAACCATCCTCTAGTACTGTGCAAGTGTCCAGCTGCCATCTTCTTGTCTCCACTCATGTTGCACTCAACAAAGAACTTCACTACCCTCACTCCTTGTAACTCTTCACCAATTTTGGTTAGTGCCCACTTGCAAGCATGCCACGTGACACTTGTAGTCATGTTCTGTCCTGCGGCATCTCCTGTCTCATAGATGAACTGGACAACCAGTGTCTTTCCAAAGAAGTGTGGTACTAGCTCATGAAGTACACAGTGTTGGCTGAAGAGTGTCACCTGCTGCTTTAAGTGTCGTAGGTTGTCTTTTAACCATTCCCAAATGATTTGTGCTTCATGAATGCTTCTTGTGAAGAATGCTGGAGCTCGGAGCATTCGTTGTTTGCCCACATGAACCATCACACCACCAGCCCTGCTTAAAGCTGTAGCTCCCCGTGTTGCTGAGGCTATAAGGGCACCCTCTGTGGTAGCAAAAGGACACAAAACATGTCCATTGACATGATCTCCATGTATTAATAAAGGACCAGCAACCCCAACTGGTATTTTAGCTAGACCAATAACATTCTCAGCGTTTCCTTTGAGTTTAGCAGTAGAACAACCAATATCACTTCCTTCGTTAGCCCACCACTCGCCAAGATGTGTCAAGTTAGTTGATGTGAACTTCTCAACCCACTGGCGTCTCTTGTCGCATTTCTTGACATCGTAGTAGCCTCGCAGTGGAATCCGTGGTAGCCCATAAGGATCCACATCATCGAATTCGCCTGTTTTCCCTATGACTTTATCTAGATCATTCTTATCAGACGACATCCAAACGCTCAATTGTGATTGTGGCACTCGCCACAGCAGGAAATTTTGATAACTGTTTTTGCTGTCACTAGATATTACTCGAAACTCATGAAACTAGACAGAGCCAAGGGACAGAGCCTTGAACGCCTGTGAACGAAAATTATCGGAGTAATCTTCCAGTTTAGTCTCGTGCCCAGCCGGGCTCGCGCCTAACCACACGAGCGGAATTTCTCAGATTCGTCTGCCCCAAACAGTTGACAAACCGGACAAACTTCCTACTAAAAATAACCTCGTGTGGCCACAGTGAAAAGCTTTGCGAGAGAGTATTAATGGCTGCAGAAAAGTTGATTTCAGCTGTAGATGAATGGTTTGATCATTTTAAAGCTGATTTTGTGTCATGCATGAATATCAGCGAGCTTGCACCCTATCTTTTCGAAGAGGGATTACTAACCAATGACGAGTTTGAAAGGATTGCGATCGTAATGGAAAAAAATTCTTCCCAGACAGATCGTGTGGAGCACATAGTTTCTGTGTTAAAACGAAAAGGTCCACAAACTGTTATGAAATTTACAGCAGCTATCGCTCGATCAGTGAAAGAGACAACACCGTGCGATATGGGGAACAAGTACCTCTTGGATGAAGTGCTGATGAAGGCTAAAGTACCAGTTATGACTAAGCTACCAGATGATCCAGATGTGATTAAGATGTGTCCGAAGGAAGAAATAAGCATTGATGACGTCATAACAATGATTGAAATGTTGAAAGATAAAGTAAAACATTTGGAGGAAAAACTAGCAGCCCCACGTGCACCCCCTACCCTGCAATGTAAAAGTTATTGGTGATAGCTACATGCTTTGCAAACTGCTTTATATGTGCATGTCTTTTATATAGCTAATGGTTGTTTGTATTAGTGAGATGTTTGCACCTGTGGTGTATGTGTACAGTGAGTACTGCTATATCCATGGAGCTGTAGCTATGTAATACACGGTGAAAAAATGTGTCCATTATTTGGGTTGTACCTCCTGTGTTGTATCAGCAAAATGGCTGGCTTACACAGCAAATGAAATCCAAATTTGAATTAAGATGTTCGGCAGTTCTATAGAGGCTACTGTGCAGTGTCTCCAACAAATGAAAGACCCAACAGGTAAGTGAATCATACATAAGGTAATTATGCAGAATACACACACACACACACGTACACACACTTACCTTCGGCCTTAAACAGGCTATACCTTGGTATTTGGTATATGCAATATTTTCTCTTCTTTTAGAGCAAGTAGCTAGCTACTTGGCAACAACACTGGGATGAGCAATATACTAGGCAGCTTATAGCAACAGAAATTACTGCATGCTGTGTATATTATTAAAAGCCGCTGTATAGTCATAAAAGTTTAGGTGAGACGATTCATCTATAGGGTAGAGCACTCAATTATTTCATTGGTCAGTCCAGGGACATATCCAGGATTTTTCAAAATGGTTTCCAAATTTGGTAGTGAGTTATAGATGTGGGGAAAGCCCCCAGCCACTGACAGATTCTGTGCATTAAAATGCACCAGATTCATGATTTCATGACTGTTTTCAATATATGCTTAGTTCCCTTTAAGTCCTAAATGCTAATCAACTATATAATGATGTAATAATCTACATATTTCAATTTGTCCAATTAAAATAAAAAAACTTATCTAAATCACTGTCAAATTAGTCTTAGATTCAAAATTTGTATTTCGGTATATATGTTCTATTAGAGTATTTGATTGCTGTATTATAATTCACCTGCATGACTGCTCTATTAGAGTATCTCAACTATTCAATACATAACTATGCTCTCTCTGCATGTGAGGAATTGTTGTATAAGGTCATGCTGTATAGTTATGTTGTAATTAAATGTATCACACATGAATATCATTCTATACCCTTATTCATGTGGCTTACAGCAGGAGCACCAGACTATCTTAGTTTAACAACACAACTGAATAAATTGAATTGCAGGTGCTCCTGCTGTAAGCCACATGAATAAGGGTATAGAATGATATTCATGTGTGATACATTTAATTAACATAAGTTAAAGCTGCTGCACTATTGGCTAGCTATACCAAGACTGTGTTTTTTTTCTTGACCAAATGACAAAAGAAAATATACAGGCTGGCTAGTGAGACTAGATAGCAGTTGGATGCATGTTAAGGTGATATTAATTGCTGATAGTGTGATAAACATGTAGAGGTGAGTAATGTTCTGGAATATTTATGTCAGGTGCATGGGTCTTGACGTAAAAATGTAATACAATTAATGTGCGTCCCTTCATATGGAAAATCTATCATAAGAGAGAAACCATCATTGACGATGAACAACGACCAAAAAAAAAGACAATGTACAAAAATAACTATATAGCTAATTAAGTGAGTGAGTGAGTCCTTGGGGACACACTATCACAGAGAAGGCAATAGAATGCCGGAAAAATAGCAACACACACACACAAAAATGTAGCTAATTACAATAAATGATAGAGTTTACAACATTCAAGCATCTTCAGACCATTCAGTGCAATCTCTTGCCATGAAAATTCTTCTTGATGAAGAAATAGAAATGGTAGCAGCGAAGTCAAAATTTCTAGATTTAGAAATCTTGATCTCAAGTTAACACAGTTCATAAATGATGACAAAGACACTGGCAAGTAGTGGCCTAAAACACTTATTTCAATGGTATCATAACAACAAGGAATTCCATGACAATCAAATTCTGACTGTAACTCTTGGTACTCTCTCTTCCCTTGTTTTTGATCCCTGGCAGATTTGAGGTGTTCAATTGAATCTAAAAGACATGTCAGTTCTAACAAGGCCACCGAGTTGCTGCTTTCATTGTAAAAAACAATGTCTGGGCGATATGAGGTAATCAGGAGAGAAGGAGGGATTGTTGCCTGTGGAGAGTCACTTGGACGCATACCAGGAAGGTCAGCATAAACTGAGATTGTACTTCAGAAATGACCTTAGTGAGTTCAACAGTCAAACAGTGCAGAACTTGGTTGTTGCGATATGAGAAGTGGCCCTGTTTCAAGGAACTAGGACAGCCACCCAAAACATGAGCAGTGGTAGGCTGAGTGCAACCACATAATGAGCACTTCACCCCACATTGTACGTGCCAAACTGACTGATGTGCATATAGGGTGTCTGAGGCAGCACGGAGAATAAACGAGAGTTAGCCTGGGTTGCATCCAAGTAACAATCAATTCCAGGTCCTGTAGCAAGATTCTAGTGTCACAGAATCCTTCAGTTTACTTTGACTGAACAGATAGCATAGCTATACTCAGATGATTTATCATAGTAAGAGCGTTCATCAGCTGCAGCTAATTTCTTTGCTTGCAAGTAAAGGTGATGAGCCATTGGACCTTTTAAACAATCACATACTAGTGGGTAGTTACCTTATAGTTGGAATGAGCCTTCAGTCAAAGGGGCCATACTCCACGGTGATGATGACGTCTTCCAATGACGTGATCTTAAAATCTGCTATGTATAGAGTCAAGAGTCCATACTTATTATGGACTCTTGATAGAGTCTATAGATTCTCAGATGTAGTGATTTAGACGACTAGTTCTCCAAAAGTAGTCGTCAAACACCAACGATCATTTCTATTTGAAGAGATGTGATCACGTGAAGACATTTAAAAATTTTTGGCGGTAAATTGAAAAGTTACAAACGGGTGTTAAATGGAACCGAAGCCGAAGCGAAGACAGTTGGTTCCCGTAGTATTTGATAAACATGGTTTTACCTCGTCTAGCGAGATGAGCGAATTAACAGAATCAGGTAAAACAGTAGCGTACGGGCTGTGACTTACACTCTTTGAGCAGACGAGCACTGTTACGCTTGTATCATCTCCGAAGAAGTAAATGTTGAACTTGAAAAGGCACTGAAAGTTAGTTTTGTGTTTTACTATATGAAACAAAGCAGCGAATGAAAGATATGTGTTCTTATAATTGTTTAATTCGTCAGTTGTTAGGCCTGACAGTTTGTTATTCTACTGATGGGAAGCATTTACCCAAGGAGATCCCGGACGAATGTAACATGGTGTTTATATGTGACAAGTTTGAAGGAAAAGTATTCGAGTACTTAAATGAAAAAGGATTCAGGTTAGTCTTTGTATGAAGTTTCAACCAATGTCCATTTGTTGTATTAGGATATTAGGACCACCGTGTGTCCTTGCATGTGCATTACACAAGAAGGTGTGTTTAATACCTCTTTGCTGCTGGATTATATCAGTGATCTTTTCCCCAGCCATTACCTATCAGCATTAGACCAACTTTTTGTTGTACAATGCAAGACATGGTCATCTGTTTTACTGGCTTCAAAGACAGAAATCACCTGGTAATTTTGATGTGCAATTTTGTCCAGCTTGTGTATCATACTGTATGCGATCCCCAGCATCAACTGTGTAGTTTGGTTCATTTGATGGGTGGCAGTGTTCGTAAAGACGTTATCAGTAGTGTGACACATGTGGTCGCAAACACCGTGTTTGGATCAAAATACAAGGTATGCTATGAATATACTGTTGGTGGATATTGTCGAGTTTTATTTTGCTGTGTAGGCAGCAGTATGTTTTAACACACCTATAATGAGTGAGAAATGGATACGTACTTGTTGGGAAAGTAGATTAGATATGTAAGTAGTAAATGTTGACTTTTAGAACCTTTCCTTATTTGACATGTGGTACATGTGTGATTGTAGTGTTTATGCGTGTACTTATTTGTTCTTTTTGCACTCAGCAATTTTACAATTGCTTCACCAGAAATGGTATGTTAAAATATTGTTGCTGATAGAAGAATTGCATGTCTTAATTGATTGTGCAGCAATTTTACAAGCAGCTACCATTTGCTGGATGCAGGATTGCCCTACTTGGATTCAAGCAAGAAGAAGAGCAAGAAATGGTTGAAATAGCTAAGAAGAATGGTGTGTGTGTATGTTGAGTGGTGGATATATTACAATTTTTTTATCACTCCACATTGTATTTATCCTCTGCTATATCTTGTGCTTTGTGCAGCCAAGAAGATAAATATATAGTGGCCAGTAGTTGATTAAATGACACCAGTGACTGTGGTACCACTGAAATGTGCAGTTACCCTGTATGTATATCCCATTAAACTCATGGCATTGCAATCTAAAATTAAATTTTTGTTCATTGAGAGCACTGTGTCAATGAATTGGTTAGGTGTGGACTTCTCTATTCACCTTTTCTACTGTTTCCTATGCATTTATACAAATCATTCCAACCCTGAGATCTTCCCACCAATAAGTATGTGAATTTCAAAGAGCTCCTTTTCCTTCTTTGTACACATATATACCCCCAGTTGTTTCCATGCACAATACATGTTTGTTTCTTCAAGGTGCGGAGTGTACACCAGTAGATGGTGCTGGGTTAACACACTTGGTGGTGTCTGATGATGTTCCACCAGACAGTACACCGATCGCTCCCTCCAGAGTAATGGTTGTTAAACAACAGGTACTCACATACCACGCACTCATTTATGTAATAAGAATTATTTCAAAATAGATCATAACCTAAGTGACCTGAATAGACATGTTACCCTTCTGTACTGATCAAATTTCTTCTCCCTGATATTGTACAATATAATATTATTGGTTTGATGAAATTGATGTGACTTCTCATAGCATCAGTGACATTGAAGATGGTTGGAAAAATGTAATTTATCATCCAGCATACACAGTTTCTGTTATGTGATTTGCTGAGTTGGCTACAAAGTAATTTTAGATATTGTTTTCAGTAATACATGCTGAACAAATCACGCATGCTTACTAATCATGCTACAGTGAATATCACGCATGCTGTTGGTGAAACTTGTTCTGTAACTAATCATTGCACATAATATATTTTGTGAAGCTTGCATGTATGGTACACATTTGTATGTTTCTGTATTACGAGTTGTATGTACCAGTTTTGTTTTTGTTTAGTGGTTTTGGGAGAGTATTCAGATTGATGCTTGCACTGACGAGGCATTGTACCCAGTTAATGTAAGCTAACATTTTAGAATGTATGTGTGTGCATATTAATGAGGTGTTTAACTAATACTTTGTGTGTTGAGACAGCAGCCAGACAATAGGAGCAATGGCTTAACTTTTTCAATTTGATGCCCAGTTGTTGTCATCCTATTTTTAGTTGCTTTAGTGTATCTAGTTCTGTAAAAATGATAGCCCACAGCAGGCTGTGCACCATATACATATCACAGCAGAGATCCAACTTAGACTTCGCTTGTTATGTGAGACATGCACTGACAGTTAGTACAAATTCATTCTTCCAGCAGCAGGAGCCAGACACCAGTAATACAACTAGTACACTGCTTCCCTACTAAATACCAATTAGACTTGTTCACAGGTGGGCCAGTGTTTTTACTGGGTAGCCAAAGGTTTTGGTTTCACTTACAAGTGTGTGGTGTATTTATACATGTATTTGCATACATATGTAAGTATATAGTGTTTATAACACATTTATGTACTTTAGAATGTTGTGACCCCCATGAGACGTAAACGCAAGCGACACTCAGCAATGGGTAGTAGCATCTTAAGTACCATCCTGGAATCCACACCAGTATCCTCAAGTAGTCCAGGTATGCTTGTGTATATGAGGCTATACTTGAAGACCTCTGGTTAATCTAGATTAATGAAAATGTAATTTGGTTGTGTGCATGTGATAATATGTTGTGTCTACCTCCTGTCAGCTGGTAAAGGTGATGAGAGTGTATCATTTGTGGAGGAGAGGGAAGACAGTGTGTGCCAGCCATATCAGCAGGATCAACAACCTCAACGTGACCCTCGATATTATATCGCAAATGAGCTGCTGCAGACTGAGCAGAACTATGTTAATATCCTCTCTGTAATAGTGAAGGTAAGCTAAACTGCAGATCACACACGCGTGCGTGCGTGCACGCATGCACACACACAGAGCTCAGTTTATAACTAATCAGTCCAGGTAAGGTTGAAGTTTAACATCAGTGCACTTGTTAGGTAGGCTTCAAATATGTAGCTGGTTTGTGTCCCCACTTACATGATTTTTCTGGTTGTGTATTTTTCACTGTAGTGTCAGTGATGCCACACAAACCATTGCATAGTGACTGTGGTAAACATAAGTCCATGTTGTTTTCATCCTTATATTTCAAGTGGTTGAGCAAAGTGCTTGTCACATGTCTGCATATACTAGGAGCCATGCTTATATCCAATAGTAACAATTTAATTAGAACAGATCCCTTGTAAACAGCATGGACTGCCAAATACTGTGATTTTGTTGCTGGGCTAAATGCAACAAAATTTGAAGAAGGAAATGCCTGGTGATGGTTTGTTCTATTATGATAATCTCTACAGGTATTCAAAGAGCCATTGGAATGTCCTACTTTGAGAGGTGGACCGATAGTGAGCACCGAAGATGTGAAGGGAATCTTTGGTAACATTGTGGACATCTTGGAAGTGCACAATAAGATAAAGGTATTACAGAAACTGTTGTATTAGGTGTGTTTTATTAGCATCTAACGTGTCTACAAGTACTATAATTTTTTTTAATATGATCAATTTTATCATATCAGGATTCATTAGACCAGAGGATATCACAATGGAATGAGTCATCATGTATTGGATGTGTGTTTAATGACCAGGCAAGTAACTGTTTTGTTAACAGTTATATTTTATGAATAGTGTATAAAATGATACCGTATCTTGCTGTGTAAAGGATTTCAAAAAGCTATTTCACAATGTGGTTGGTCTTAACCCAAACTTTTAAAAAAACTGAATCTAGACTTAACCCTTAAACCTGCAGCTGTTTTATAAAATGCAAGCACTGAAAACACATAATCCAGTAAACTGGATCGCATTTATCCCTTGTAAAACTAAATTCCATAACACAAAAATTGTTAAAACATAACAAACACCATCCTACACACCATTAAAATTTGATTAAGTCATTGTTGGACAAGCACAATGACGATACGAAGACGAAAAGGCACAAAATGATTCAGCACGTCGTAGTGGGTGAGTTCCTTGTATGTTGAAAGCTTATACACAGTTAGATTGCTTACTCTTTGCCAATTACTACAATCATAAGTGATCGGACAAACGCTTCATGAGATATGTTTTAAAACAAAGTTCCATAACACTGAAACTGCTGAGCTATCTAAAAATGGTAAACCATCTTACTCACCATTTTGGTTTAAATGGTCCCATACTTCATCGCATTCAAAGCTTCCCACTATACTTTGAAAGAAAAAGAGAACTATCTCTCTGTCTTCCTTCTTCACACATAATCGATAATGATGTACAAAATGCCATACTTTGCCGTACTTCAATCATCATATCAACTTTCTCTTGGCATCGTGTTGCTCCTCACGTGGTGGCAATTCAGTTGATATATAGATACCACATGATTAATTAAATGTCACACAAGCATAATGATGATATGATGTGATGTGATATGTGTATTCATCTGTGTATTACTGACTTGGTATAAGCACCAATGTTTTTCTGCAGGCTAAAGACATTCTAAAGGTCTACCCACCATTTGTTAATTTCTTTGAAGTCAGTAAGGAAACACTCCATCGCTGTGACAAGCAGTATCCACGTTTTCATGCCTTTCTAAAGGTGACCCAGAATATTATTCTCATTAGTAATACAATTGAACACATAGGCCAATGAGTCTAAGGCTGAATGTCAGCGTCAAAGCTTGGAAGAGCTGTTAATCACTCCCATCCAACGAATCCCACGGATAATCCTTCTTCTTCAAGGTACACTACACTCACATGATACGTATGTACAGTGGAACCCCTCTAAGATGGACACCATTGGGGAATTAATTTCTGTCCCTTATAAAGAGGTGTCCTTAGTTAAGGGGTGTACAAATTACTAGTACTGCTTATTTGGGACCTGGACAAATGTTCATTATAAAGAGGTTGTCCATGGTTCAGGGATGTCCTTTTAAAGGGGTTCCGCTGTATGTGTATGCTCTCTTGAGCTAAGCTGGCCAGTAAGCTACTCTCTCTCTCTACATGCACACACACGCATGTACACACACACGCACACACATGCACACACACGCTCATGTGTGTATACACATGTACGCACATATGCACATGTATCCCTAAATGATTATAGCACTGTGTTGTCTCAGAAGCTTACTCAAGCTTAACATACTCCTTTGTTAGATTTGTTAAAACGCACTCAGTCACACCATCCTGATCACAAAAGCCTCATGCAGGCAGTTGAAGTTGTGAAAAGCACTCTAACGTGAGTCAACATCATTTGCATGTATGTACCCATGGATTAAACTGTACCTTTGTTCAGGAATATCAATGAAGACAAAAGAAAAACTGAAAAGCAGATGCTAATGTTTAAAGTATTAAATAAGATTGAAGACTGTCCTGTAAGTACTGGAGTATAATACCATCCAGGTCTTTTATATACCAAAGTATTTTTTCTCACGTTAACTGTTGATAGGATACTTGTGTATTTGTTTAACAGGCTAATGTTCTCTCAAGTACCAGAAGTTTTATCAGAGAATTAGAGGTCATCGATATCGGTGCTGACCCTGCTAGTAAAGCAGTGAAGGGAGAACCTATAGTGATGTTCCTGTTTACTGATAGTATTGAAGTATGTTGGTGAATGTATACTGTATTACACAGTATGTGTGTGCCATGCACACACACACACACACACACACACACACACACACACACACGTACATACACTACACTACACACAGACTCATGTACTTGTTCATCATGCAGGTAGCCAAGAAAAAATCAGGGGGCAGTCAATACAAACATGTTGAGTTTATACCTCTACAACATGTCAGATCAGTGGTCACCTTTACAGACAAACGTAAGCGCACACCATGATACTGTAGCATTACCACAATCATATTACATATCAACACCACAGCTGGGCCAGAAATGTTTGGATTACTTACTCAGTATCCTGAAGATCCACAAGAGAAGTTGTTGGTATTTCAACTCTCTCCTCAAGAGAGAACAACCAAGGATAATCTACTGACGCAATTGTGTGGTCTTTTAGCTGATGTTAACAATAACTCTGATCAAGTAAGTCAACTCTAACAGCCCAGCAGTTTTGTTGTTGCTGTGTAACTACAGTGTGCGTGCGTGCGAAACATGTATTTCTGTGTGACTGTTCAATTAGAATGTTTTGGTAACTATTGTTTCTTGTGTTTCTTTTATAGTCTCAGTTCTTGGTGTCGGCTTCTACAGACATTCTATGCAATCCTGTGACCCCAGGCAAACAAGATACATTGACCATATCAAGTAGTTCATCGATTAGACTTAAAAAAGCAATCCAGTAAGTAGACCCTCGTTGATCTGTACCCTCGTTTATCTGAAATTGAAAATGACTGTCCTATTAGAGTATTTTTGTGTACAAGTGTATGTTCTATTAGACTATTTCAACAGAGCTCTGTATATATGAATTTATGGGCTTGAGTTATCTGAACAGTTCATTTATCCAACCACTTTTACCATTGCCTGAGACACATTGATATTCGGATAAACTGAGGGTCCACTGTACTACCAGTATAAGCAAATTACAACTATTGCGTGTTCACTTAGTGGAGCTAGAAAAAGAGTACAGAGAGCTTTTTCTCATAAAAATAAAAAGCCACTCACACCAAGGTAGAGTTATTTTGTAAGTGTTGAGAATGTGTCTACACGTTGTTTTTTTATTAGTCTTCGACTTAATCTACCTCCTAATCAAAATGATAGCACTTTGGGACTAGATGACAGCATATCGGACATACTAGACTTATCAACATCCATACTTACACCAGTTTCTGCACTACACACTTCAAAGAGACAGAATAGTCATAATTCCAGGCCACAATCAGTTATTATTTCATCTTACAACACCGAAGTGTAAATTTTTGTACATAATTATTTTTTGGATGTGTCAAGATAATTATCATGCGCCTGCGTCTTAAAAGAAAATCATTCCAACTAATGCTCAACATTGTACACGAGTTTACACGCAGCAAAAATGCCGACGAAAGTTCAACTGTATATATACGATATGTCCATGGGAATGGCGGCACAGCTCTCTCCATTATTTCTAGGTATTACGATCATTCTTCAGCTATAAAATTCTATTTCGTTTTTGTTGCAGGAAAACAAATCGATGGCATATGGTACCGAGTCGCTACGTGACGGTCTTGTGTGTAATTCTTTACTATATAGGCATACTGGAGTTGTGGTCTTTGGTAGAGAGTACTATTTTGGCGGAATGGGTATCGAATGGTGTTATCCAGTAAGTATGCTGTAGTTCTATGCTATATCACTGATAGCTTGTTTCAGGGAGGTACCATACTGGGACAGCCATTGAAGGTACAAGACATGGGGGACACTCATATCACTTTGGATGTGTTTGAAGAGTTTCTTCGTGGCAAACAGCCACGCTTTAGGTACAATAATATTATAGTTGGCCAGAGGCATACTATTTACAGCAGTTATTATTGTAGCTATGTAGTTAGTTTCATTGTGCACACAAGATAACTACTTTCTTAAAACTTTCTTATTCATTGGAATACTAACAAAGATACTGCAAATAAGCAAGTTCTTTACAATATGAAACACTTAACACTAGGTCTTAAATATTTAGGAGTTTATTCCAACACTGATGTCGAACTTATGAGCATTACCTGCTAGGAAGTTTCAAGAAATTTTTGTTAACTCACCTAAAAATAGTATATTCTACTGCATCTGCCAAATCTGAAGCTTTTCCACAAATTTGATAGATCCATATATGTGCTTTGTAGATGTTTGAAAGCATGTCAGGACATTTCTTTTTGAACATCTTAAGTACGAGTGGCAAAATGCTGATGCTCACATTTCTGAATACTGTACTGTATTTAAAGTGACTATCATTTCCTTAAAGGCCGGAATGCTATAACCTTCTCAACCACAATTGTAACAACTTCTCCAATGAAATTGTACAGTTTCTAACAGGGAGTCCAATTCCTGACTACATTGTCAACCTGCCAAGTGAAGCTCTTAACAGGTAACACAGGTTGAGCTGGCCAGAGTTGTGATAATTTTTTTTCTTTTTGTTCTCAATTTAGTCCGTTTGGTCAGCAGTTGTTGCCTTTTCTCCAGATGTTGTCTGGTCCAAGTGGTGGATCAGCAACTAGTTTTGATAGTGTCCCTAAAGTGGAGCAACCAAAGCCAAGTACAGCAGCACCTGAAACAGGGTCAGTGTATAAAATACAGACACATATGCACATACATGAGCAAGGAAGTAATCTGCATGTAAATAAACAGTGTTGGTGATGTTGTGTAGTGTTTTTGACTCCAGTTGAAAGTTGAACACTGATTGCTCTATTAGAGTAGTTCATTGTTTTTGTTGGGAATGTTGCCTTGCTGTTTTCTACAGGATCAATTCTTTACACATTTAAAGATGTGGAATTATTAGTTGTTCTATCACCATGACAGGTAGTTTAGGGAATTCTGAGGTGTACTTGGTAAAAGATGGCTGCTTGTGAGTAAATCACTCTGATAGAACAGTTGCCATATGAGAACATGAATGGCTCAATTTGTATGTAATCAAGGGGCATCATTGTATTTTACATGTATATAATTTCATATGGCGTGGTTATTTTATGTGCTAATTCTCTTATAGGCCAGAACTAGCTTTCCTGCCACTGGACTTTGAGGTAACTTGAGTTTGAGCCCACTAACTAACTAAATTGGTGTGCATTAATTGCAGCTGTCAGTGGTTGTGACTGAATTGAAAGGCATTGCAAACAAGGTTGGCATTGATCAGAAATTGCTTGATGACTTATCAGCTATATCTTCACTACAAGAGAATCCATCCACTGCAATGTCTTTAGCAAGTGTGTGTAGTGTGTGCACATAGTATTGTATAGTTCATATTATGTGTCTTGCTTATAACATATGTACAAAGTTCCTTTTTACTCTGTGTTCTGCAGAATTTCTCTGGGAAACATTTTCTTGTACAATGGAACCGCCAAATGCTGCAGAAATTGTAGCCAAGTATTTTTTAGCATTCACAAGCTCTTCAAATTTATTACTGGAATTATCAAAACAGCAAGGTAAATAGAAGTCTAAACAATTTATGCAATATTTTATAACGCTCTTGTATATAGACAATGCAACTCAACTAGTTTCTAAGCTAACATTGTGTAGCATTGAAGCCAGTATGTGTGATCATAAGGAGACTGTGTTGAAGTTGGTCGGCACAGCTGTAAGTGGCCAATCACTACACAGTATTCAAATTCAGCCCCACCCACTCTACAGCTTGTCAACTGTTTACATCACAAGTCACTACATGATGCAATCAAGGACCAATGTGATGATATAGTGCAGGCCACCGTCAATTCCTTCTTGTTGAGAAATGAACCATCTCTTACTGGGACCAACTCAGCACTTGTTCTAAATGTAGCCCATATCAATGAGGTGCACATGTAGCTATACACTGTACAGGTGGTGTTTTATTTTAGTAGGGGCATGTCTGTTCGTGTGTGTGTGTCTGTGCATGATTATGAGCACTTTGAAAGGTTGTTGCCTTTTTGTATATAGCTGACCGAAGACCACCTTCAAGAATTGGTCCCAGCCTTGTTACAGTTTTTGCAGTCAGAGACAGCTTCATTCACTGACCAACAAGGTACAGTCTGCCTAGCATAGTGTGTGAAGTGACTTATATTTCTATATATGCAGCACTATGGAGCATTTCTGCTTTGCTGAAACTGTTGAAACAATCACCTGAGGTGAGCACTCTTCCCATAGTGTTGTGTGGTTACTATGCATTGATGCTAGATGTTGGAGGTTGCTAAAGTAATGTCACTGGACTTGACAAAATTGAAATCTCGACAATCAGAACCACTGAAAAAACTGTGTGCCGATTATGATAAGTTAATTAACGCAACATGATAAAAATTACAGACAAATATAATTTTAAAATGTGTTTAAGCTACTGCTATTGTTTTGGCGGTGTCTTGCTTCAAGAGGCTGTGAATTTTAGTCCCATTTCCTCTACTGCCAAAGAAGTTATCTAGCTGTACTCTACGGTCCCATACAATCTCATCCTTATATTTGAAATACTGTATTCTGTGTTTGGGGATTGCCAGAACATCTAAGCTAACTGTAGCAATGTCCTCCCAATTAAATTCAGAAAACTGTTTTTCTACAATGCCAATAAATCTATCGGAGTAACCAATTATAAAGTCACTTTCTGATAATACTGGATCCCATTGGATACGAGAGATGACATCTGTTGCCGTACGCATTGGTGGCTTTTTTGTCACTTCTGTGTCTATGTTAACTTTTGTGGTTTCTGATTGGTGTGAGGTCTGTCCTACAGTTGCCTCTTGGGCAGCTTGACTTTCAGGATGAAAATTATGACATCGTTCATTAAACCTACACCGTCCCTCCAAGAAATACTTACACACGGGTCTGGTTGCTGCTGAATCATCACTGTCTGAATCATCACTGCTAGTTTTAACATTGTCTTTGATCCAATCCTGCGCTGCTTGGAAAAGTAAATACAGAAATTTTTCTTCCAAAGAATCTTGCACTGTTCTTATCAGGTGTTGCTTCAGGACATTTCCGTCAATGTGCACGTGGTTTGTGTGATGTGTTGAGACTTCTATCCTTGGTATTTCAGAATGGTAGCTGCCAGCTAGAATAAAATATGTAAATGTTATTAAACACAAGTACAGATGTATACGATCGCACCTTCAACTTCTACACTAAAAGAACAGCTCTCCAGTGTGTACTCAACTCTTATGGAATTATCTGGACTCGGATCGTGAACGACGACATCGTTCATAAGAATTGCTTTAAGTACTTCAAGTTCTGCCTGTAGCCCCTCCATTATATCACTGTACTTCTCTACTCACACTACGTACTCTATAAAAGTCAAACGATGAGGTATAAAAACTGACGAAGTTCGCCCTCTTTTATCGCGTTCTCCTTCGATTGCACCACAAAACGTAATACGCTGTCACGTGATTAGAACTATTTTTAGTAAATTGCGTCACTTATGTTAATACGTACGTACTGTACTGCACGTGCATGCATACTCTAGATTTGTCTTGATCTACTCATTATAGTGTGTCAGACTATGCCATACTGCACTTGTACTGGCCCACGGTACTACATTTCCCTAGCTAATTCATACAAACAAAAAGTAGCTAAATCATGTCTTTGATTCCACAATGAATTAATGTATGCTATCCCCATGTAGCTAATCCTTGGTTGAATCAACTTTATATGTAGCTGTCAGCTTTTACTCATATCTACTGTACCTAAATAGTTATAGCATACAGTTAGTGATGGACGGTATTGAGAATTCTAAGAATCAATATTAGGCCTCAGGGAATTATGCTCCAAATTTTCATTATTATTCTATTTCGAATTTCTCCAAAAAAGTTACAATTATACTTTTATTGTTCCCAAAATGTACTTATTATTCTCATAATTATTCCCAATTTCTATTTTAAATGTTCAACTTTTGCAATTTATAATGTTTAGCAGGATTTTGTAATTATGTTGTTCTATTAGACAGGAAAGTTAGCTTTTAGCTGCTAAGATACCTAGTCACTGTTGCAATACAGTAAAGATTATTCTGCCGATTGCTCTATTAGAGTATCTCGATCTAAACTTATGTGAAATTGCATATTATGCCAATTATGCTCTTAAATCACTTCAAAATTCTCAAATAATTCCCTATTCTTTTACCCCATCATTATGCTCCAAATTATGCAGGCATAATTCCCGGACCCCTAATCAATACGGTACTGATTAATGAAATAATCCCTTTATTTTTAGCAATTGACATTTGTGATTATGCAGGCATCTAATGGACATTTAACTGAAACAAGGAGGTATGAAAAAACTAGGATATCAATATTTACTGAAAAATTGTAGTATTTTGAAGTTACAAATCAGTCTGACATTTACAAAATGCTTTGGAATGGCTCATATTTAATGTTTATGCCAACGGTATGCTGCAATTACTCACAGTATTTGCAATATCTCAGTTATCAAAATACCATTCAGTGTGTATTAATACCTTAATCATATTGAAATATTGATTTATTGCCTGACTCTAGATACAGTACTTAAACAGCAAAACTTAGTCAGTGTACAGATATACTTGGACTAATTCTAGGATTCTGCCTCATCTTTGTCTTCAACTATAGGTAATTCATTTGTGGTCTCTGTCTTATCTTCAGGTCATTTGTTAGAAGCTTCATGACTTTCTGAATCGGTTTACCACCAGGACCGTCATATTTTGGGGTCTTCTTTTAAACCAAACTCAATAAGACTATAACCTGTTTCAATCAATGTCTGCAGCTCAACATCTCGTGGCTGAATTCCAAGTTCATTGATCATTTTATCATTGACAGGTGTTACTCAGTTTCTCCTAATCCCTGGAAAGATCAATCCCATTTCACCTTTAAACTTTGAAACTATCCAGGCTATAAATTTTGGTATTTTCCATGTGACAGCTTTATATCCTTGTGGGACAAATCTCTGTTTAGGATTTCACAGCATGTTTGAAAAGGGACATCATTTTTAGAAACAAGAATGTAGTGCTTTCCATTGCATTCAGGTTTCTCCATGGCAATAATATTAGCATGGCAGCATCACAAACATCAACATATCCAGGCAATTCTCCAGAAAACAGTGACTTTATAAAGCCAACTGAAGTACCAGCAGATGTTTTAGTGATTATAGGCCAAAGAATCACGGTAGGATTAATAACCACAAGCTCTATCTTTTTTCCTCAGGCAAATCCTTTATAAAATCCCAAGCAGCCTTTTCTGCTAAGGTTTTACTCCTATCATATGCTGATGAATAAGCTTCCCCCGAGGGGACCAATTCTCCTCACTATATGTGTGGTCCTGCCTGTTTGGATGGCTTACTAATCCACATGATATTGTTATCGAAGATCCCGTAATAACCACTTGCTTCACACTGCCACTCTCAACACAAGCAGACACATTAATTGTACCATCAATAGCAGGACGTATCACATTGTCTGCATGGGTTCTTTTGGATAGCTGCAGGAAGAGGGAAAGCAATAATTATGAAGAATGTACTTGCAACCTTTCACAGCAGGGATCCAACTTTAGAGTGGCCTCACAAACTTCAAACAAGGATATTTAACATCTGGAACTAGTTCCTGAAGTGACTTTAGTTTATCTTCATTCTCAAATTCCTGACAGTACCTCCTTGAACATGATAATTTCCAGAAATGAGAAGCTGGGGGTGGTAAGATACCTCAGGGGAAGCGCCGGTCACCAATACCATAGGTTATTCTTAGAGGTGCTAACTTGAAGTATATATTTTGCCCTAACATTTGAGTAACCAATTTTGGATGGTAACATGCATTCCAATATTGTAAGACAAGGAATATCTGATTTTGGATGACAACAAATAAAACGATAACCATCCAATGTTGGAAGACAAGGAACATCCACTTTTGCATAATTCCTCACTAGCTATATAGAGAGATGAGCAATAATCAACTAAATATATAAATATGGATAATTTAATTATCTTCCTTATTTGGATGAAAAATGTGAGATCAAAGGCCATCTGGGTCAATTTTGTTTGACCATACCTTTTTGTAATGATGATTATATTTCACATACATGAGTTGAAATTTAGACTCTTCTTGACCTGTGGCCTGCTAACTATCTCATCATATTATGTTAAACATCCTGCCACATTATATTCCATGGCCAACTGTAATTTTATCTACCTAGTCAGATTGCTAAGCTATTTGCATCCCCTATAGGCAGTGTTGGGAGTAACGCGTTATGTAATATTCTTACTTTTGTGGTAACTAAGTAATATAACGAAATACGCTATAAAAACAAATAATATAACTCAAGTTACTTTACTTACTAATGTAACACGTTACCTAAGTAATATAGTTACTGTAATGAATCTAATATTACTACTACAAGTAACAAAGTTACTAATCTCGTTAGTAATCTACTGAGTAACGCCTAGCCACAACGAAGTAATGAAGCCTACTGAATGAGGTTTATTCACCAGCTTCTTACTTATAACCAAGATTTGCACATTGCCCAACAACGCAATCATGTCATGTGATAACGTTGTAGTTTCACATGTGACAGCTTAAGGCTGTGGACACAAAGTAATATAATATGTAATATTATTATAGTTACTTTATGGGTAATATGTAACTGTAACTAAATAGTTCTGTTGCAAGTAATATGTAATTAGTTACTTTTACAAAGTAACTTGCCCAACACTGCCTATAGGCAATAAAAACTGTTTGAAATAATGTAAACTAGCTAGCAATCTGTGTTGCATTAAACATTAAATTGCTACAGAATCAGCCCTGCAAGGCATTTAAGTGATTATACTGAATTGTAATGTATAATTATAGCTAAGTATGCACTCAGGAATACTTTTAGTAATCCACGGTGCTGGATGCTTGCAGTTTGCACAAAAACATGTAAAGTGTAACAGCACAGAATAAACTATATTACCTGGCCATGGGTGTATGATGTAAAAGGAAACTGAAATTACATGGCTCAAACTATACTATGTTAAACTGAAACAGATATATTTAATGATAATAATATTGTGGTTGTCGCCATTCATGTAATAATTATGGACCAGTTATATAGTCGCACTTCCTCAATTGTGAAAGTGACAGAGTCCATCATTAAGGACAATATCTATACTCTTATTTGTGTAACACTACTTAAGTCAACATGCACCACAAGAAAGTCTTACACTAGCCAACTGCTTCATGAAATGAACACAATGTTTGGATGACAAATGCCCTGTGGATGTTGTGTACTTGGAGTAAAGCATTTGACTCGGTTCCACATAAGTGTTTACTGAGTAAATTATATGGATACGGTATTTGGGGGTAATTTGCTATCTTGGATTGAAGCTTTTTTAACTGGAAGGAAACAGAGATTTGTTTTAAATGATCACCTGGGCTGATGTGATTGGTGGTGTGCCTCAGGGGTCTGTTTTGGGTCCTGTGCTTTTCAACATAATATTATAATTATGTCGGATGTTGTGAAGAGTCTAATCCTACTTTTTGCTGATGACATTGACATTTAGACTTTTACATGTATTAAGCAAAAATTAACAACAGTAAATGTAATGTCTTACATCTTGAAACTACACAACACACCTATTACCTTGTGTGGCATTGCCATCCAGCCACCACATTCTGTCAGAGATCTCAGAGTTCAAGATCTTAAATTTCACGAACACTCCTCACTTGTGACTAACAATTAAAGCAAATTATGTACTTATAATGTTACCGTATTCTAGTGTGTATCCTATACTAGAATACGGTAACATTATGGGGTCCTCACTACTTAATGGACCAAAGGAAAGTTGAAACAATTCAATGTATAGCAACCAAATTGATCACCAGTTTACAAGACAGTGACCATGGTACAGGACTTGCAGAATTAAGGTTGTCACTGAATTATTGTTGTCAGCGTGGTGTTATGATATACTTATATCAGATATTCAACAGTTTAGTGGACATTGACGTCAATGATTTATTCACATGATCATCAGGAATTACAAGACGACATGAATTGCAAGTACTGTCCCTCTTGTTTGTTATGACTGTGTAGTGAATGCATGGAACAATTTACCACAACATGTTATTGAAGTACTCTCCTTAAACAACTTCAAGGCCAAACCAGATACAAACTGGACAGACAATTGTACTATTTTGTATAATGAGTCAGTGTACAGGCTATTTTTTCCTTCTTGCCAAAGTAATAAATAAATAAAGTATTATGGTGCACTAACTATGATACATAATTACTATATGCGTTCTTTTCTGACCCTTATAAAGCCTAGCATTTGTGGGTGGTTTGGCAGTTGATTCTTGGAGGTCAAAAGTTTACTCCAACTATCTCAATAAATTCAGGCACAAGTTAAGCTAGAATAATATGCATGGAGCTATATACACATGTGTGAAAAACTTGTCTTTTTCCCACAATGTTGTGCGCTGGCTTTCTTGGCCACACAACATACCATGTGTCTTGACGGTTCTTAATTATCTAGGCTGCTTTGTGCTGGGTGTTGTATAGAAAGAGACATCTATTCAGTTACCAGTGCGACACCACCTAATTATATAAATTTGAGCCTTCATTGACTGTCAATGCTATCTGCAGTTAGCTAACTAGTACATGTTATAAGTCTTGCCCGAGCTAGTTTTTTTCAAAGTACTGAGCTAGCTATATCTATCCACAAAATGTGCAACCGGCCATAACCTATTGGACCATGCACATGTTCATAAGTTGTGCATACCTGTAGTTGCATCAGTTGAACACCTGGTCATGAGCATGCAGTTGAAGTCTTTACTGTACTATGCACAATAAAAAATGTAATTGGCTAGCTAGATACTTTTATAAGCATTTTTACTTGGCACAAATATATTGTTACAATATGTGTAATTTAAATGTCACTTTACATCAAATGGAATACCACACAAAATCACAATACAGTGATCCCTCCATTATCTGACCATTGTGCATTATTTCCATTAAAGTTCATTATTTATTATTACAATAATGGTGGTTTTTGTGCTGTTACTGTTGTTGAAAGAAAGCACAGGATAAGAAGTGATATCCATAGCTACCAGCATAGTACATTGTAGATAAACTGGATGGAGAGTTCAGCTACAAACAAATCACCTTGTAGACAAGCAAATTAGAGTTCAGCTACAAAAAAAATCATCTAGAGAGTTTACCTACAGACAAGTCACCCAGTAGAGAGCAAAAAGTCACACTGTAGAGAATTCATCTACACTCTGTAGACAGTTCAGCTACACGGAAAGTTCAAGTCACCCAGTAATAGGCATGAGGTTATTATATGCTCATAAAGGTGAGCATTTTTTTGAGTACTGATCAAAAAATTGCCTATTATGCTTTTGAGAAATGCCCATTATTCCACCACTTTTTAGCTAATAATGTCACCTTATTGCTGTATCAGATCATTTAAATTGATGTTTCTGTTTCAAATAGGTATCTTCTCTTTATTTGGTTGCTATATTAGGGTATTTCATCTCAAATTTGTGACTTCTCATTTTAACTAAATTGACTGCTCTATTAGAGTATCTCCATATATTTTTAAAGGAAGTTCTTACTGTTAAAATTTTATAATTGCTTCAAAATGCCAGCATAATTCCTGATTCCTATTATTCGTGAAATTAAGCTGGCATAATCGCTACATGCCTACCCAGTAGAGAATTCAGCTACAAACAAATTACTGGTAGAGACTTCAGTTTCATCCTGTAGAGAGTTCAGTAACAAGCAAATTACTCTGTGGAGAGCTCAGCTACAAAAAAGCCATCCATCAACTGGAAACAAGTTACCTGTAGAGTTCAGTTACAAACTAGTCGCCATGGAGAGAGTGAGCTGCTCTGTAAATAGTTCAGCGCATCTAGTAGATAATTCAGCTAGAAATAAGTTACCTGTAGAGGGTTCAGTTACAAATATAAGTCACCATGTGGGGAGTTCAGCTACAAATACCCCTGTAGAGAGTTCAACTACAAACAGATCACTCTGTAGAGAGTACAAACAAATCACCCTCTAGATAGCCCTTTACAAACAGATAACACAGTAGAAAGTTCAGCTACAAACCAATTACCCTGTGAAGAGTTCAGCTACAAACAAATCGCCCTCTACATCCAAAGATTTCAAGCTACAAAAAAAACAAACAGTTACACTGTGGTAAATTCATCTACAAACCAATCACCCTTCAGCTCAAATAAGTCACCACGTAGAGAGTTCAGTTATGAACAAGACGCCAGAGTTTTCAGCTATAAACAAATCATCCTATAGAAAGTTCACTTATATACAAACAAGTCACTGAGTAGAGAGTTCATCTACAAACAAATCACCTTTTTAGAAAGTTTGACTACAGACAAGTCACACAGCTATGAGAGTTTAAAGTCACACTGTAGAGAGTTCAGTTACAAATAAATCATCCTCTAGATCTAGAATCGAACTACACAAGTCACACTGTAGAGAATTCATCTGCAAACATATCACCCAGTTTACCCCAATCAGTGGCTAGAGGCCACCATAAGTAATGGTGATGTACTACAGTTTATAAAATGCAGTAGTTACTATATGTTTTGCTACATTTTGGTGCAAGGATTGTACATTTTACTTTAAAATTTTGAAGAGTCTTGAGTCTATATTGCTAGCCTATTATGACATTTAAGAGATTAACTATGCTTGAAATCATGCCAGCATAACTGGCATAGGCCTACAACCACTACTATTTTGTTTCTATATGAATAACTGTTACTGTATTTGAAGTAATATGTTATTAGCCTTACATTTGCAGGCTGCAACTACAGTATATCATTACAAGGAAAAATTAGGAATTTTAAGTTCGATTAGGATCATAGAAAAAAAGTAGGTAAAGTAAATTAAGTCAGTGGCCATTATGCTTCACTTCACTTATGTTCAGTCTATTACACAGTGTTACAATGAAGAACAGTATGAGAAGCATCTCTGCAATCAATCTATAGTTAGTCCCTACGGAAAATACAGGTGATAAGCATAGCTAATGGCCAGCACAGCCACAAGCCACATCGTGCTATCACAAACTGACACCTTGTGTTGGTAGAGAAAAGAACTGGTACACAAAGGAGGACAAAGGCAAGTCCAAGGTACATGTATTGTACATACTGCAGTTGGCGAGAAGGACGAAGCGATGTCAAACAGTAAAGAAATCAAGCCCATAGCCTTATCCATTGTCGAGATGATATGAAGCATCAGTCAGTCAGTCAGTCAGTCAGTCAGTCAGTCAGTCAGTCAGGCAGCATAAAATTCACTTAAATAGGAAAAATTAAAAATTTCATAGAAACTTTAATTTTTAGGAGGGTTTGGGATTGTCTGAAGACATTTTTGGGGTTGGCTGTGCCTAACCGATACTATTAAGCTGTCAAGAAGGGAAATTGAGGCTGCTTTTTAGGATCATATTTAGCTGGAAAAGTACAGTTCTTTATCATTCCTAATATACAGTACTATCATACAGCATGACAATGCCCCAACCTTAGTGGGGCATAAAGGCAATTTATAGAGAACAATTGATGTACGATTAAAACTAATTTCATGCAATATTTTATCAACAAAAGCTATCACTCAGTCACACACACTCTTCAGTATATCAGACTAAATTCATTTCTTAGTCATACTCTTCAGATTCCTTCTAACTGCTGGGGAGTCTGACTGTTGTCCATCTCAAACATGATACGCCATACTCCATCGTCATCCTTATGCCAAATAACTGCACTACTATATAAACATACGAGCATAACATGATTATAGCACTTATGCATTTATGATCCATGCAAAAACAGAAAGTCTGTAAGAAGGTCTTTAAGTAAAACTAGCAGACAAGAAATGGCTGCTATGATGATAATATACATCGTTTGTGTGTGTGTGTGTGTGTGTGTGTGTGTGTGTGTGTGTGTGTGTGTGTGTGTGTGTGTGTTGTGTGTGTGTGTAATCCAAACATGGTTTTTGTGTACTATAAAAATAATTTTTAGTATTTTACAAACCAGCACCACAAATTAAAGTGAAACTAAGGAAACAAAACTGAATCATTTGAATGACATGATTCTATCTAAATTATTCTGGCATAATTTTGAGAATAATAGGTCACCAATTTCGTGAGAATTTATAGGATGGTTACAGACATAATTTTAGAATTATTGGACATCCACGAAAATAATTGGTGGGGTGTGTCTTTTTTTGATTAGCTATAAGAAAGAGTTTAGCTACTAAGAATGATAGGAGTGCTGTGGAGTACTGGCTGAACAGAGGATGAAAAGCCTCTAAAAAATTGATATACTCTAATAGAATGCTCAAATACTCTAATAGAGCAGTCAGATCGTTTCGTGTTAACCATATTACTGCATGATTATCTGCAATTCTGATACTTAAATACCTTATAACAGTGTATCTTCTTCAAGTCTTTGAACATATATATTTATATCATTTTGTACCCTTAGCATGTAGCTAGACTAATAGTTGAAAACACTTGAATTATTACTGCAGATATAGCTTTTCTAAGTCTGTTGTAGCTATACTTATGCAGGGGTGGATCCAGGGGGGCTAGTGCCTCTCCCCTTCAGATTTTTTAATAGTGTTGCTCATTGAACATAGCTAGGCACTTTAGATATACTTGAAGCAGTTTTTATGTAGTTTATGACTATGTGTAATATAATAAATGCGTCTGTAGCAAATTGTTACCATTGACATAGCACAAGGGGAACTAGGTGGGATAGAGCACCCTCCACATTTAGAAATCGAGATACTCTAATAGAATAGTCATTTACTCTAATAAAACAGTCAAGAGTAACATAATTATAAAGCAATGTTTGTTGTTTTAAACAACTAAAACTAGTGCTGAAACGATTATTTGGTTATTTGACTATTTGGTCGGAATGACACTATTTGATTCATTAACACACTATTCGAATAATCATTAGCACTTTGCACACTGTATTCAAATAGAAAAGCCAGCCTTGAAACATAAGATTATGAATGAAATGATGTATATATGTGACCAAATTTTAGAAAACCATCAATATCTGCACAATTTTCAAAATGCATTTTATTTGTTCTTTGTTTTCTACAGGGACAGAGGAATGGACTAGTGAAGTTTCAGCTTCAGAAGTTAAGCAGTGTTGGAAATACAGTAGACCCTCGGTTATCCGACCGTCGTTTATCCGAAATTGGAAATGACTGTTCTATTAGAGTATTTTAAGTATAGGTGTACGTTCTATTAGAGTATTTCAACAGAGCTATGTATATATATGTATGGACTTCAGTTATCCGAACAATTCACTTATCTGAACACTTTTATCATTGCCTGAGAACAAAGGGGTTCGGATAACCTAGGGTCTACTGTACAGCACTAGACAGCCGGACGAGCAAATAAATTGATATGTACAAAAGCTATTGAGAAAAGAATCTATAGGCGCTTACATAAACCATCATAACTTACTGATACAACGGCGTATGGAATTGAATCTTCACTCATTGTGTTCGACATGAATTTGTGCATCCACCAAGGTATAGTTTTTGTCCCAGGCATGCTTCTTTGTTCGAAAAGGAAGGCATATTCACTGAAAAATGATTGTCGATAAATTCTTCGTTACTGCAATGTAAACAAACGTCTGTAACTTTGAAATCCTTTTGTGTATGGAGATGAAACAAAGAATTTTGTACTCCCTATGAACAGGCGAACACGATGATGCCCAGGATGTATCCATTGGAGGCTTAATTCGCCCACCAGTGAGGCGATAAAAACTTGCATAATTTTTTTTCTGGAGCTTGCATTTTTTACCCATGGTTTTTAAATGTGTTTTATTACAAAAGTACTATTGTGCGTATATCAACGGTTTTCCAAAATTCGGTCACATATGATGTAAAAATACTATTTTAGAAAATATGGAAATAGTTCTTAGGCTTTACCTTGCTCCCTAACAAAAGGTTTCAGTACTTATTGAATAGAAGTATAACCTTAAAGAATAATCAAATATTCGGTTGTTTTGTTAACAACTATTTGGATAGTAAAAATTGCCATTCGTTTCAGCACTAACTAAAACCTATTCTAAATGACTTTATCCATGCCATAGTGACTATAGAAATTCTCTGGAGATGCAACTGCACACCAAATGCCAGGATTATCTATATGCTTAAATTATTGTGATGCTTGTGCAGGGGACCTAATGCTAACTCTAAAAAATTCAACTCAAAATTAGCATCAAAAACAATTTTTCAAAATTTCATTATAGATTTTATAGCTACTACAGCTCAGTAGCATTCATGCTTCCAGCATTGAATTTTCATAAACATTTAGTCAAATTATTACACAATGTTTAAGTTTTCAAAATTTCATTAGGGAGCAGTTTAAACTGATTCTGTATGCTTTTTAACTCAAAATCTTCCAGTGTTTGAACTATCAACAAATTTAGTCAAAATTGTCACCAAATTCAATCTCGGACCATTAATTTTTCTAAATTTCCTGGGGGAGCATACCCCTAGACTCCCTAGAAAGCTCATGCTTCGTATTTTTAGCAAAATCCTGGATCTGCCCCTGTTATGGCTAGAAAAATGATGTGTTAGATGGTATTCTTTGCATAATATGGCTATATGTGACTGGATCTTGGAAAAACGATCCAAATCGCACATTAGAAGTTTCGAGATAAACGGTTTTGAAGAATTCGAGTCAAGCCAGCATAACTCTCCAGGGATAGCAAATACGCGTATGAAATTTACACTAAATTTAAGATGCATCAATCTGTTACCTTTCAGACCACTTTCAGTACTTGTAGCTGCTTGTAGAGTTTCCCACCAAATCAGATAGAAAATCTGAGCTGTTGGACGAGCGAAGTGGTATCACGAGTGCTCACAAAGGGGCGGGGGCGGGGTGGGCAAGGGCCAGACCTCACTCAAAATGGAGACAGGAGTCCAGAGACAAGATTACAGGGCTGTGCTGGCTCCTTAGTGGTAGATATGTAGCAAAATCTACACAAAAAAACGTCTGGCCAACATTGTCAGGCTGTCCACCAGTGAACCACTGATTCTTGCCAAGCCTGGTCCTTCACAAGGCCTAAACCGCCATTTGAACTCTACACAGCCCCCAGAAAAGACGTCTGTTGAAACCAGCCTCAACGTAGTTTAAGTGGTACTGTTTGTCAAAACTACTAGTACAATAGTGTAGCTAGCTATCCACTGGTGGTGTTAGTTTGATTTTGCCTAATGTGCGATTTGGATCGGTTTTGTAAAATCTGGTCACATATTAATTATTTAAAAACTAAATCTTGAAACCTAAGCGATCAGCCACAGAAACGCAATGAGAATTTATTATGGAATAATAGGCTAAATACAAAAATAAAAAAGAATAATAGGAGATTTTTTTGGGAAATTCTGGAAGGAAATAATAGATAAAATGTTGAGCAAAATATGTTCAGGCCTAATCTAAAACCAAGCCTGCAGTCATCACATACAAATGATAGCTACACATGTAACCCACCAGCTGTTTTACAAAATTCTATTTAGTTATAAAAACATACTGGGTAAAAATATGTGTGCCGCATAAAAAGCTATACACATTTGAATCACTTTGGTATTCATTCAAAATCTATGCACCATCGGATTCACTTGTTTATGGAGAGTAGGAAACCTTTTGTTCAGGATTCATATAGCATGGATATGGGCTTTTGTTTACGATGTAGTAAAACTAAACAATATACCATCATCATTTCTTTGTTGGAATGGCCTTCTTTGTTCACACGAATACTTGATCAATCTGTAAGTTCATGGTGAACAGACTGAGAAAAGTCCCATCTTCATACTTTGTTTCAGTCACGAGTTACGATAAGTCCCTGTAATTTATTTGCCGTATTGTTGTTTCTGTACAAATCAAATTTGTTGTTGTTCTGTCTAACATTACAACTCTAAGAATATTTATTATATAAGGCTGAACCTTTGGCTGTCCACTTCTTTTTACTATAGATAACAGAGAAACAATAAATTGGAATCCGAGGAATGTGTGAGAATTAATGGTTTGCTCAGCCGGTCATATATGTGTAATATCAGTTATCGGACAATTCCAAGCATCACTGTACTAAGGTGACTGTCACCAAAAACACTTGGAGGAGACCTGGACATTTGTAATGTAGGTAATATAGAGCTAATGTTTCATATATTATATGATTGTCATTATAAACAATTTTAGCAATGCTTACTTCATTGTGTCCATTACTTTGTTGTCTTTATCTATCAGCTGAGTTTCACATGTGTCTAAGATATAACATTCACCCATTGGATGCAGTTCTTCTTTAGAAGTCTTAAGTTCTACAACTCCAGATTTTGAAAATTCCTCAGCTATTTCTTTCAAAGCTATAAAATAGATATAAATGTTTTAAAGACTTTCACTAAGCTCTTGGAGAGAAAGATAAAGCATTAAACGTATAGTTACAAATGTTTGACGGCCAAACAAACAGAGAACAGCACTTTGTACGTAGAACATAGTAATATTATTGAGTCTGAAATGTTGTAGCTCACTACTACACAATGCAGCATGAACACAGTTACTATGGTGATACACATGCGCATGTGCCTCTCGAGTAATAAAAATATGCATAAAATAATGAGATTGTATATTAAAAGTGTTGAAATGAGATATATGATCTCATGATGCTTAAAATTGTTGAAATTGGCTTGTCAGTGAGAATTTTAATTTAACTGACCCATGACACTATCCAGTGCCTTGTGAATATTATCAATATCTCATTTACTAAACTACCAGAAGACTCGTTGATATAATTCGTAACCAGCTCATAGTAGCTAGCACAGAACCGGTCACTAGTTATCTATGACTCCATCAGTTTTGCTAAATACATCTTCAAACAGCTTACTGCAATTAATGCAAAACCATGGTCACATTGCATTGTGCACTTAGGTTTACATTTACAACAATTGTACATAGTCTGACCCATACACCAGCTGCAGGGTATTACATGGAACAAGCATAGGCAGCTGTGGGATTTTTGGTGACTGGTTTCTGATCAGGAGCATAGCTAAACATTTGCAAAAAAGGCACTTGACCAGTTTATGGAAACCTCCCTGGAGCCACTCTTGACAAGTGCCAAAATTTGTCATATCATATTGTAGGGTAAGTAGAATGCGAGGAAAATGGGAACAGAATGGGAACAACTCACGGAAAATGCCTGATAAAGGTCATCATAAAATTATACAGGTTGGACAGGTCGGATTTTACAGCACAATGTTTCTTTGTGGTATTGTTTGGACCCCTTAGCTAAACGATTGAAACACTCTAATAGAGCAGTCACCTGCAATAAAATACCCTAATAGAGTAGTCAAAAATGTTTTGCTAACTATCCAACCAGGAACCCACATTGATGACCTGTGAATTGATGGACTACAGCTGTCATAGATAAGTATATCAACTAACCAAGTCACCAACATTGAAAGTTAGCTACTCCTTTGAAACCATAAATATTCAACTATTAAATATTAAATTAATACTGATATGAAACTGAGATTCACAAGTATTCTAGTTAACTAACAGTGTCTATTATAGGATTCAACAACTTCATCTATACTGCTTTCAGATATGAAGTCATATGATGGGAGTATGCATGCTGGTATGCTTGTCAAGCTGAAGTGGCTTCAAGGGTGTCCCATGACTGTTCATATGGTCCTTAGTCTAGCCATGCACCTACACATACTTCAGCTGCCACATACCCATCATGTGACTTTTTCCTGCGATTGCAGGTACAACTTCCCACATCTATATGCAGGCACTGTCAGTTAAGTAGAATTCTTTTGTAAGCTTATAATTTATGCTATAATGGTTTAAATTTCAAGGGAGTAGCTAACTTTCAATGTTGATGAATCTATGACAACTATAGCCCATCAATTCACAGGCCATCAATGGTGGGAAAGGTAACAAAACATTTTTGACTGCTCTATTAGAGTATTTTACTACAGGTGACTGCTCTATTAGAGTGTTAATGCTGCAAAATCCAACCTTATGCTGTAATATCAATGGCATGATGACCAGTGTTGGGAGTAATGCGTTACGTAATCAAACAGTACGATAGTACTGTTTAAGTAGGGATCGGGGTGGATTTGGCGCGCGCCTCAAATTTCGATCCCTCAAAAATCATCCTAGAAATATCTCACACAGCAAATAAACCTTTTACTAAAGAGTCTTCAAGTTTCTAACTTTATTTCTAGCGTTATATATCAGGAAACGACTAGAAAAGTGCTGGAATTATGTTTCTAAAAAATCGTTAAAACAGAAATTTTTGTCTGCCTGCCAGTCTGCCTGCCTGCCTGACCACATTCGCAAGGCTACAGGCCAAACGAAGCAGCGAAGGATCACCATTCTTTGCCACAATATTTAACTCGCTGCTGGGATGTGCCTTTTCGGGTTCCGACGAGTGTCTGCCTTCTGCGCTTTGCCTTTCCTTTTATCTTCAATTACGGATCGTCTTCTTCTTTTCCAGTCACGGAGGCATTAATAATTCGTATCGACACTTTCCTTAGAGCAGCCGTATTCGGACGCCACAAAACTAATAACGGATTCCGTACTGTAAGGGCAAGTAGATGCCTGTATAGCAACACTTGCAAAGCGATCAAACAGCCTAGTGAAGTAAGAACACACTGCCACGCCCTTATCAATCAGAGCGCGCGCTCGTACTTAACGATCAGTGGACCACGTCCATTATTAATGGTCCAGCTGTAACTAATTGTAGAAAACAGGAGATAGAAACCCTGCATGCATTTCAATTTAGTAATTGAGCAGCTTGCATAAAGCAAGCAGCAAGATCGAGATACTCTAATAGAGCAGTCAGTGCCAAAGATCAATAATAGCTATATACCTATACCAAAAAAAGTTAACAAACTAGTGAATTTAAAATTGTTAATTTAGAAATGGAAGTAGGGATCAAGCGATAAAAACTACTGAAACAAGTGATTTGAATGATGGCAACTATTACAACATAGCTTTGTGGGGAAATCCCTACTTTGGCATTGAACATTATGGTGACGTGGTGAGATGCCAATGTAAGGATTTCCCCACAAAGCTATGTTGTAATAGTTGCCATCATTCAAATCACTTGTTTCAGTAGTTTTTATCGCTTGATCCCTACTTCCATTTCTAAATTAACAATTTTTAAATTCACTAATATTATTACTTTTGTGGTAACTAAGTAACATAACGAAATACGCAATAAAAATGGCTAATATAACTCAAGTTACTTTACTTACAAATGTAACGTGTTACCTAAGTAATATAGTTACTGTAACGAGTCTAATATTACATAATATTATTACTACAAGAATTAAGTAACGAAGCCTACTGAATGAAGCTTATTCACCAGCTTTTTATTTGCACATTGTCCAACAACGCAATCACGTCATGTGATAAAGCGGTAGTTTCACATGTCACAGCTTAAGGCTGTGGACACAAAGTAATATAATATGTAATATTATTATAGTTACTTTATTTTATGGGTAATATGTAACTGTAACTAAATAGTTCAGTTGCAAGTAATATGTAACTACAGTGTAGTTACTTTTACAAAGTAACTTGCCCAACACTGATAATGACCTTTATCAGGCATTTTCCACTGGTTGTTCCCGTTTCTGCTTTCCATTCCTGTTCCGTAGAATTTTACTCACCCCATACTGTAAACACTGTTTCTAGTACAATAGAATTATGTGAAGCTTCACGCACTTTTTATTGTTGCTTCGTATGGTATGCGAAGGGTCAAGGTAATCGCGCATGATATACATTGTTAATATCGCTATAAACCAAAGGGTTTTAAAAAAAACAACCAAACATACCATCTTAAAACTTACAATTCAGTTATCTAGTAAACCCCATTCAGCTGCTAGATTTGTATTGGGTCTATTGAGGTTCATGTGAAATACCAAGTGGAAATATGCAATTAAAGCAATAATTTTACATAGCGCCCTCTCAAAAGTATTGCAATAACTACGGTCAGTCCACTATTGTTGATACAACTAATGTTATTCATGCTCTAACATCATTACCCTGGCAGACAACACCAGCTGTCATCATGTGATTACTTCTTTATGGAGAGACACATAGACACATAGTCTCCACAGTTCTCTAAATAACTTCATTTCAATCTGTGTACCATGGATCTTCAAGATTTGGTGGAGGTGCTATAAAAACTATGATGCTTCTTGTATCCCACAAGTCAAATGTACTGTTAACAAGGTTATAAATATGTACAATTTACATTTTCATAACCGACAAGCACAAGTAAGCTGCATGTAGTTAACACCTCAAAGCCTATCGAGTTGTGACACTACAAATCCTCAACAAATAACACTGTCTTTGTAAGGTTACTCTGTGGTATTTAAGATATTCAGTTACAGTATTCATGTCTGTCTCCATTACCTACCAAGTATTGGATTGCACAACAAATTACCACATTACATGTTACCACATTACCTGTTACCATGTTACATCACAAACACAGCAACACTACATCACAAACACAGCAACACTATATCACAAACACAGCAACACTACATCACAAACACAGCAACACTATATCACAAACACAGCAACACTACATCACAAACACAGCTACACTACAACACAGACACACTACAACACAAACACAGCTACACTACATCACAAACACAGCTACACTACATCACAAACACAGCTACACCCATCATCTGTTGCAGACAAACGCAGTTGTAGCTAGCTAAATAAAAAGAATAAATTATTAATATACAGAAAGTTCAGGTTACTTGCACTAAGGCACTCAGTAATAATATGCAGCACCTGGTGACCTTTACCAAGAGTAAATAACCCTTGCCTTTACCATATAATAGGGAAGGTGCTATACTGTAGAATGCTCTTCACATTCAGCTATTCTGTAAATATGGTAAGAACATTTGTAGCTTCATAATTCTATTGTACTGTTACACAACAAGGAGGTTTTTGGTGCCCATTTGTGTGGAGTTTCTTGGGGTTCCTATAATGGTGCAAATTTGAAAGTCATGGCTTGTGTTGGCAAGTCATTGATACATACTATAGTTGAGCATAGAGATAGAGGAGTGAATTATTATGTTGCCATAACTTACAACTGTATTCTTATACTATTATAGGTAAAATGAAACACACAAGAGATATACCAACTGGCAAACGCTTCGTTTCTCAGTCCATGAATTGGAATATGAATATTATATCAATTAGAATATAGCCAGACCTAGAATCTTGACATTAAAAAAATCCATGCAATCTAAGCATGTAAGTCATAGGAGTCACAATATCTGCAAAATTTCATTTCCATTCCCCCGAGACAACCCACATAATTATTATAAGCTCTGCATCTTGTACTTGTGCCAACATGATAATAAAATACAATATTTCTACGACATCCTGTTATGTGGAGTGCTCATCCCCTACAGGGTGTGACCTTTGTGTAACTGAATTATAGCTGTTGAGGGGGAACAAAAAGGAGGAAAGATTTTTTTTAAAAACAAGCAACAAGCAAACTGTAGATGCTTTGCCATCAAAGATTTGATCAGACAGCTACAAATAAAGCCAGGGACTATGCAGTATAAATCATGAACAGTATAAGGAAATTTTTTTTGGAATTTTAAGCGATCACAGAAAAAAGTAGGGAAAACAAGGGAGGTCGCCTGTACCTGTAGATGTTATGGTTTTTCCTTATACTTGTTTTTTATTTTGTAACATAACCAGGCCTTAATTTAATTTTTAAGGTGCCAAGGACAAAGTCCTTACATATTCACAAATGTACAGACATAGAGTCAAATTGTACAGACATGAGCTAGAGGAGCACTTCACACTGCTGGAATTGGAATAGGGAGTTTCCATTAAAGGTTTTGAGGTTAAACACAACCACATAGCTGCAACATATCACCAGGCTGTGGTCTAGTCTGGCGCCGCCCGCCCCTTCGCATAAAGTAAGGGTCTGGTGAAATACAAATACCTAATCATTTCAAAAGGAATTCAATTAGACAGCGCAAGTAATGCTTGTTACGTCAGATGATTGCACTTCAATTCGAACAAAAGCATTGTGTTGCCAAGGCGATTTCTGTGTGAACATCATTGGCATGCACTAATTGGCTAGGGCCAAATCTGGGCGCTAGAAATGATTTAGTATCTGTATTTCACCAGACCCTTACTTTATGCGAAGGGGCAGGCAGCACCAGACTAGCTGTGGTCACTACAGCTGCTGGTGATAGCAGTACACAAAGGGGAAGTGGCACTGGTAAATCTTTGGGTTGGGAAAATGTAGTATCTCCTAGCAACCAAGTGACAGCTATGGTTAGCACTACAAACAAACATGCACACATCAGCTTTTATGGTACCACTATTGGTTTTGCAAGGACATGTGTGTCTGCCCAAAACTAATCCTGTACAGACATTGTGCTAATTGTGCAGATTTTGTTGACCACACCTTAATTTAAGGCCAGATAACTATGACTGGTGAACCCACATATGTTGTATCAAGAGTTCATGATATTTAGGTATGAACTCTTGGTTGTATCAAAAGAAAGAACAGCGCCATGCTTAATGTTTTTGTCTGAACACATGCCCACTATCAGTTACTGACTTGAAAGTGAAGTGGTCATTACGCTTCACCGTTACTATGCTCAGCCCATTACACAGTGCTACAAATGAAGAACAGTAGAAGTACCGCTGCAACTAATCAGTCACCATGGAAAATATGGATGACTTCCATTTATAAATGTACTAGTACAGTAGTGAAGCCATTATGCACCACCATGAATCAACACCTTAGGCTGTCAAAAATAAATGGGACACAAATGAGGACAAGGGTAAGTCCACAGAGCATGTATTTATATGTACTGCAGTATGCCTGAAGCAACATTGAACAAATAACGCCTGTAGCTTTAATTGTTAACACTTGTCTGAAGGCATTATAAGTCAGGTCTGGAATTAGAAAATTCAATTGAATATCATTTTGAAATTTTATAGCAAATTGATTGAAAGCGTTTAGGGTCATGCTGAAGACACTTTGGGCTTGGTACCTAACCAATACCACCAAGGCACCAGGAAAGTATTGTGAAACTGGTTTAGGGTGATATTAATGGCCTGCCTTCCTAGTATGTATTGTACTTTTAAAAAATGCATGACATCTCCATGACTGCATGATCCCTTGTTACAATCTGACACTTCAGTGCCGGGTAACTCACCAGCTCGTCCCTTTACCGGTGCACTCCCAGGAGGAATCATTGTACAATCCTCAGTGTGGAGTTTGAGAATTGTGTTATAGTCCTGATCTTTATATGCAGTAACTGCCTTCTTTTGTGCCTCCTTAATTGCATCCAAGTTAGCTGTAGGTGTTGTCAATGTGACTAGTCATTGAAGTTATTTAATTACGCAGTATACGCACCTTGAGGTATTGACATCTTGATGGATACCGGACTAGGGATCTCTTGCAAACAGCGTCTTAGCGGAAAGCGACCAATTCACTAAATCCCTGGGGTCACGTGACCTGGGTTTTAGGTTATGCGCCTCTAAAATCTCGCTATAATTTTATTTAGCCATTTCACAGGAAGACAGAACAAGAAAGTCTTTTCTCCGTAGTATGAATGAAAAATCGTTTTTCCTGTATTTATTTGTAGGCTGGTTACATAGTGCCGGCAGTCACGTGCATTGCGATAATTAATTATTCAGTGTGAATTTGCGCAGTTTAAAAATTGCGCTGCGTACTTTGTGAATTGATAATTTCTGCAGTACTTTACTGGAGTTAGTATTATTAAGACACACGGTAGTGTGTCGTGCGGCCCAAGAAGCCGGCGCGCCACACCCGTGAGTATATTGACAGGAAGAACGAAAACGTCATTTTCACACATTTGTATCTCAGTGATCACTTATCCGATTGGAACCAAATTTGCTACACAGTTGCCCGCCAGCCATGGGAGTCTACGTTCCAAATTTGAAGGAAATCGCTCCAGCCATTTCCGAGATACGAGCTGCCAAAGTTTCGTTGTTTTTTTTCTTCGTTTTTTCGCACACTTGCAAAAATTGCTATAACAAGCAAACGCGTGCTCCGATCGCCATGAAATTTGGCACACAGAAAGGGAGTCCAACGGCGAATCCTAGCATCAAATTTGGTACAAATCCGATGAATGGTTCAGGAGTTATGACCGATTATTCGCGTAAAACAAGATCGATTTGTTGTCACGCCTACAGGGTAAACCGCTTCATGGAATGAGTTGAAAATTGCTATGTAGATGGAGTAACCATCGTAGGAGTGCCTTTTGGTGGTTTGAAAGGAATCGAGATAAAGACCACAGAGATATGACACAAAACCCAACCTGTGTCACAATTACGCGATCGATTTTTACGAATAAAATAGTATTAGTTTTCACGCCTACTAGGCAAACCGCTTAGAGCAATGAGCTGAAAATCGGTGTATAGCTGGAATAATCTTCATAGAAAGTCCTTGCAGTAGTACAGAAAAATCGGATTACAAACCACTGAGTTATGATTCTAAAGCCAACTCCGTGTAGCAAATGCGAGATCGAGATACTCTAATAGAACAGTCACCCTAATAGAGCATTCGGCTAATTTATTTACTCCATTATAGAATTTTATTACATCACAAGTTGTTCTGTAGGGAGTTCAGCTGCAAACAGTTAATCTTATAGACAGTTCAGCAAGAAGCAAGTCACCATGTGGAGAGTTAAGCAAATAATATCACTATAGAGATTCAGAACATTACAAGTCACACTGAAGAAAGTTCAGCTATAAACAAGTCATGCACCCTGTAGAGAATTCAGCTACAATTAAGTCACTCTCTAGAGAATTCAGCTACACAGAATTCAGCTACACACAAGTCACTGTGGAGAGAGTTCAGCTACAAACAAATTACCCTGTAGAGAGATCAGCTACAAATAAAACACTTTGTAGAGTGTTCAGCTACAACAAATCAACCTTTAGAGCGATCAGCAATGAACAAATCAACACAAATCTACCTGTAGAGAGATAAGCTAGAAACAAATCACTCTGTAGAGAGTTCAGCTACAAAAAATCACCCTGTAGAGACATCAACTAGAAACTAGACACAATGTAAGGAGTTCAGCTACAAGCAATCACCCTGTAGAGAGTTCAGCTAAAACAAATCAACCTGCAGAGAGATCAGCTACAAACAAATCACCTTATAGAGAGTTCAGCTACTAACAAATTACCCTGTGGAGAGATCGGCTACAAACAAATCAACCTGCAGAGAGATCAGTTACACACAAATCAACTTGTAGAGAGATCTGCTACAATCAAATCACCCTGTAGAGAGATCAGCTAGAAACTAGACACAATGTAAGGAGTTCAGCTACAAGCAAATCACCCTGTAGAGAGTTCAGCTACAAACAAACCAACCTGTAGAGCGATCAGCTAGAAACAAATCACCCTGAAGAGAGGTCAGCTACAAAAAATCACCCTGTAGAGATATCAGCTAAAACAAATCAACCTGCAGAGAGATCAGCTACACACAAATCAACTTGTAGAGAGATCAGCTACAAACAAATCACCCTGTAGAGAGATCAACTAGAAACTAGACACAATGTAAGGAGTTCAGCTACAAGCAAATCACCCTGTAGAGAGTTCAGCTACAAACAAACCAACCTGTAGAGTGATCAGCTAGAAACAAATCACCCTGAAGAGAGGTCAGCTATAAAAAATCACCCTGTAGAGATATCAGCTAGAAACAAATCACCCTGAAGAGAGGTCAACTAGAAACTAGACACAATGTAAGGAGTTCAGCTACAAGCAAATCACCCTGTAGAGAGTTCAGCTACAAACAAACCAACCTGTAGAGCGATCAGCTAGAAACAAATCACCCTGAAGAGAGGTCAGCTACAAAAAATCACCCTGTAGAGATATCAGCTAGAAACAAATCACCCTGTAGAGAGATCAACTAGAAACTAGACACAATGTAAGGAGTTCAGCTACAAGCAAATCACCCTGTAGAGAGTTCAGCTACAAACAAATCAACCTGTAGAGCGATCAGCTAGAAACAAATCATCCTGAAGAGAGGTCAGCTACAAAAAATCACCCTGTAGAGATATCAGCTAGAAACAAATCACCCTGAAGAGAGGTCAGCTACAAACAATCATCTTGTAGAGAGATCAACTACAAACAAAACACTTTGCAGAGAGTTCAGCTACAAACAAATCAACCTTAAGAGTGATCAGCAACAAACAAATCAACCTGTATAGAGATCATCTAGAAACAAATCCACCTGCAGAGAGATCAGCTACAAACAAATCAGCTTGTAGAGAGATCAGTTACACACAAATCAACCTGTAGAGAGATAAGCTAGAAACAAATCACCCTGTAGAGAGTTCAGCTAAAACAAATCATTCTGCAGAGAGATCAGCTACAAACAAATCACCTTATAGATAGTTCAGCTACAAACAAATTACCTTGTAGAGAGATCGGCTACAAACAAATCACCCTGCAGAGAGATCAGCTACACACAAATCAACTTGTATAGAGATCAGCTACAAACAAATCACCCTGTAGAGATCAGCTACAAACTAGACACAATGTAAGGAGTTCAGCTACAAGCAAATTACCCTGTAGAGAGTTCATCTACAAACAAATCAACCTGTAGAGCAATCAGCTAGAAACAAATCACCCTGAAGAGAGGTCAGCTACAAAAAATCACCCTGTAGAGAGAAACAAATCACCCTGAAGAGAGGTCAGCTACAAACAAAACACTTTGCAGAGAGTTCAGCTACAAACAAATCAACTTTTAGAGTGATCAGCAACAAACAAATCAACTTGTAGAGAGATCAGCTACAAACAAATCAACCTGCAGAGAGATCAGCTACAAACAAATCAGCTTGTAGAGAGACCAGTTACACACAAATCAACCCGTAGAGAGATAAGCTAGAAACAAATCACCCTGCAGAGAGTTCAGTTACAAGCAAAACACCCTGTAGAGAGTTCAGCAACAAAGAAACCACCATGTAGAGGTTCAGCTGCAAACAAATCACCTTATAGAGAGTTCAGCTACAAACAAATTACCCTGTAGAGAGATCGGCTACAAACAAATCAACCTGTAGAGAGATCAGCTAGAAACTAAACACAATGTAAGGAGTTCAGCTACAAGTAAATCAGCCTGTAGAGAGTTCAGCTAAAACAAATCAACCTGCAGAGAGATCAGCTGCAAACAAATCACCTTATAGAGAGTTCAGCTACAAACAAATTACCCTGCAGAGAGATCGGCTACAAATTAATCAACCTGCAGAGAGATCAGCTACACTCAAATCAACTTGTAGAGAGATTAGCTACAAACAAATCACCCTGCAGAGAGATCAGCTAGAAACTAGACACAATGTAAGCAGTTCAGCTACAAGCAAATCACCCTTTTAGTGAGTTCAGCTACAAACAAATCAACCTGCAGTGAGATCACCTACAAAAAAGCACCTTGTACAGAGTTCAGCTACAAACAAATTACCCTTAGAGAGATCGGCTACAAACAAATCAACCTGTAGAAAGATCAGCTACACACAAATCAACTTGTAGAGAGATCAGCTACAAACAAATCATCCTGCAGAGAGATCAGCTACAAACAAATCACCTTATAGACAGTTCAGCTACAAACAAATCACACTGTAGGGAGATCGGCTACAAATTAATCAACCTGCAGAGGGATTAGCTACACACAAATCAACTTGTAGAGAGATCAGCTAGAAACAAATCACCCTGTAGAGAGATCAGCTAGAAACTAGACACAATGCAAGGAGTTCAGCTACAAGCAAATCACCCTTTAGTGAGTTCAGCTACAAACAAATCAACCTGCATGAGATCACCCACAAAAACGCACCTTGTACAGAGTTCAGTTAAAAACAAATTACCCTGTAGAGAGATCAGGTAAAAGAATTCACCTTGTAGAGAGTTCAGCAACAAAGAAACCACCATGTAGAGAGTTCAGCTGCAAACAAATCACCCGGTAGAAGATCAGCTAGAAGAAGTCACCTTGTAAAGAGTTCAGCTACAAAGAAACCATCATGTACAGAGTTCAGCTACAAAGAAACCACCATGTAGAGTGTTTAGCTGCAAAAAATCACCTATAGAGAGTTCAGCTAGAAACAAATCACCCTGTAGAGAGATCAGCTAGAAGAGGTCACCTTGTAGAGAGTTCAGCTACAAAGAAACCACCACATAAAGAGTTCAGCTGCAAATAAATCACTTGTAGAGAGTTCAGCTACAAATAAATCCCCCTGTTGAGGGATCAGCTAGAAGAAGTCACCTTGTAGAGAGTTCAGCTACAAAGAAACCATCATGTAGAGAGTTCAGTTACAAACAGATCACCCTGTAGAGAGATCAGCTAGAAGAAGTTACCTTGTAGATAGTTTAGCTACAAACAATTCACCCTGTAGAAAGATCAGCTAGAAGAAGTCACCTTGTAGAGTGTTCAGTTACAAAGAAACCATCATGTAGAGAGTTCAGCTGCAAACAAATCACTCTGTAGAGAGTTCAGCTACAAAGAAACCGCCATGTAGAGAGTTCAGTGTCAAACAAACCACCTTGTAGAGAATTCAACTACAACAAATCACCCTGTAGAGAAGAAGTTACCTTGTAGAGAGTTCAGCTACAAAGAAACCATCATGTAGGGAGTTCAGCTACAAAGAAACCACCATGTAGAGAGTTTAGCTGCAAACAAATCACCTGTAGAGAGTTCAGCTAGAAACAAATCACCCCGTAGAGAGATCAGCTGGACGAAGTCACCTTGTAGAGAGTTCAGCTACAAAGAAACCATCATGTAGAGAGTTCAGCTGCAAACAAATCACCCTGTAGAGAGTTCAGCTACAAAAAAATCACCCTGTAGAGAGTTCAGCTAGACGAAGTCACCTTATAGAGAGTTCAGCTACAAAAAAACCATCATGTAGAGAGTTCAGCTACAAAGAAACCACTATGTAGAGAGTTTAGCTGCAAACAAATCACCCTGTAGAGAGACCAGCTAGAAGAGGTCACCTTGTAGAGAGTTCAGCTACACAGAAACCATCCTGTATATAGTTCAGCTACATTTCAAGTCACCCAGTAGAGAGATCAGCTGCGAAAAAATATCCTGTGGGGAATAATGGGCATGTAATAAATGTATGTATATAATTTGTATAATTACTAATAAAATAAAAAATAATTGAAGTATTACAAATCTTCTTTAAGTTCTTTTCTTCTTCCTGTGGTAAAGAAAAAAAACACATGGGTTAAAAAAGCCCCAAAGCCAGCCATAGGCCGGCTTTGCAGTATACAAATACAAAAAGAAGTGATATCTAATCAAAAAAAACAGCCAAGTTGTAAAAAAATGGTGCGGCCCCCATAAAGGCCATGGTGAAAAAAGTTGTGAAATCCAAGGTGGCGGCCAAGAAATGGCTGTGATGGTAGGTTAATGGTTACATTTTAATAACGACAATTCAGGTGAATTTTGTGCCACTTGGTCTTGGCACCAAATTCACCTGAATTGTCGTTATTAAAATTTAACCATTAACCTACCATCACAGCCATTTCTTGGCCGCCACCTTGGATTTCACATCTTTTTTCACCATGGCCTTTTTGGGGGCCGCACCATTTTCTACAGCTTGGCTGTTTTTTGATTAGATTATTTATAGCAGGACCCTCTGGAACATAATGCTGATGTGCAGTACAATTATTAATCACATGATTTGATTTGTGTTACGTAATTCTACACAGTTTCAATAGTATCATCATTCAGTCTATTCCATTCAGGTAGCTACAGTTCTTGGAAGAATTAGTGTGCAATTCGTTACTTTTATGAACTCCTAGATTCTAGTCTGCTCAGCATACCATACCCCTGTTACGTTCTGGGCCAAGTACATTTCGTCAGTATAACTGTCTTCCTCGAACTAATAAGATTTGAGGCTCAAATCCATCTGATCCAATACACTAAACTACAGTTGTACAAGTACACAAAAAATTGGAATTTTCAACTAGAGTATAGGGATTAGCTATAGCATATCAATAAAAAGTACTGAAACAAGCTGGAGTAGTGCATGATATTAAATCACAGTAAAACAATAAGAAGTGTTAGCTATATCCTTACCGTGCAGTAAAACTATAAGAAGTGTTATATCCCAGATCCCAAGTAAGTAAGTAAGCAAAGTTAGTTAGTAAACAGAAAATTCCACTATTAAAGTTTGTATTAATATATTGTAAGTATTTTGGAGAGTTTTGGGCTTGATTATAACTGCCAAGGTTCCATGAAGGTATTGTTGGGTGGGTTTCTGATCGATATTTTTCATGAGGATTAGTAAAATAGAAACGAGCATTTAGCTGACTCTAATAAAACAGTCAGGTACATGTAAGATTGTAATGAATAGTGAGTGAACCTTCTGCCCACATTGGTTTAAGCAAACTTTCCTGATCTGACACATAAAAGTGGCCTAATGTATTACCATACTGTATATATGCTCATGCACTTATATTTGCACTAGTCAGCATTGGAACATTAATCAGATGGCTGCAGGTTCAAGGCTACCCAGGTCCCGTCATGGATTTTTTCTCCTTTCTAAACACAAATTATGTAACAGCTTTATACAGGATGTAGGAACAGGTGTCCTACAAACCTTCAGCTATGGTATAGCTAATAGTATTGGTGATCTTTGAGTACAGACTGTGTAGAATTCCTTACAATGGAAACTTGTTCACTCCAACACTACAATAGATGTGTTTATATTCAGACAAGTTAGCTCTCAGTAAAATAAAGTTTGTGTGCATGCATGCATGGTAGGTAATGTTTGAAGCCATGTTGTGTATATAATTATCTCTTTATTGTTGCATACTCAAAGAGGGTGTGTACCTAGCTCTTTTTAGCAGTCCATCAGTTATTCTAGCAGTGTAAATTTAATTGAGGTATCTCCTAATGTGATTAGACATGTATAAATAACTTGAAGGTCCCTTTAGTTTTCAGTATAGGTATATTGAGCATAGTGTAGCATTAATTCAATCTGGAATGGTTTAATGTTTGTGGTTTGTAATAATATAACTGAATTTTGGAAAATCACTCATATGGGTGTGTTTAACACCTAAAATAGTTAATGATCAAATCACAAACTTTGTAGTGCAAATCTACTTGTTGATGGTTTTAGGCCAATCCCAATACTACAAGAAAAGTATTGAAATATTTTCAAAACTGTGCCCTGCTCTTATTAGCAACCCACTAAACATGAAAATTCTAATTATTTCATGGTCTGCAATTGGTCTGCAGATAGACTGTCCATATGCATCATAGCACAAACCCATTATGATTGAAAGCACTGACAGCTAGTATTGGCTGAGGGGATATAAAGTAAAAACAGACATGTAAAACAAACACAATCAAGATACTCTAATAGAACAGTCACTGTGAAGTGAGAAATAACATGTACAAACTATCTCAAAAGTTCTCCAGAAATCAAACCAGGGACTTATACCCAAACCTTTTACCACCCGATCACTGCTGTCAGTTGCTCACTTCACTTAATTTCCACTTTATAATTGAAATTTCTACTTTACTACATTAGAATGGCAAAATTTTGTACTTTTGGAAACTTTAGATATAGTACATTGTGTTAGAAGTCCACAGAATAAAATATAAGCCCTATTAGAGTTCCACAAAAATAAGCCAGGCAACAGTATGCAGGGGCGGATCCAGGAGGGGGGGGGGGGGGGCTTTGGGGGCTGAAGCCTCCTTCACTTTTAGGCTTTAGTTGATCAATATGCTGAGGATTATAATGAAATTTTGTCTTAGCATAATTATATGATCACTAATAATACAAATACTCTTAAATCCACCTTGTAGACATTTTTTCAAGGTATTATCAGTGGATTTATCTTAAAGGTTATGTAACAAGGACCTGGATCAGCATGGAAGTTGTACAAGATCGAAATACTCTAATAGAGCAGTCACCTAACTACTCTAATAGAACATTCAGTGGAAGCACAAGTTGGTTCTGTTATGGAGTTTTTTCAAATCTATCTGTATCTATATATACAATGAAGTGCTTTGGTCTGTTTAAAAGGCTTGATTTATCTACTTGTGTAGTTATTATGGATGGCAATACTTAATTCAGGTACACAATTTCCATTGAAAATGCTCTCAGATTCAATCTTGTATCATTCAGATTTCAAAATTTTCCAGTTTCAACATTATTACTCTAACATTCTAACATGCACCTATTGTTGGGAAATTGTAAGAGGGTCAGGTGCATCATGTGCTTGGTTGTCTGAACCTAGCTACACAAACCTCTCCATTAACAAATGCTGTAGAGAGCCCTACCTATAATCTAAAGGCAGTATACAGCTAGTATATAAAATATCTACAGGCAGGAATATCTATTTTATGTGGAAACGTCTCCAAATTGCAGTATTTTAGCATCCATTTTTAAAAATTTTCCTGGGGGGCATGCCCCCCGACCCCCCTAGTTCCAGCATGCTTTGCACACCTCACCCAAGAGATTAGTACCTTCAGTTAGCCCCCCCTTTTATAAATCCTAGATCTGCCCCTGGTATGTAATAACAATCATGCAATCAAGATACTCTAATAGAGCAGACAGTCAGCAATAGTGTGATTAGCTGTCATATCACCACCTAAATTACTGATGCAAACATGTTAAATTTTCTTGAAATATGTCAGTAAGCTATCAAGTACAAACCTTCAGTAATGTAATGGAAATCTGCTCAAAATATCGATGAGTTATAACATGAAAACCAGTATGTTTGTATGGTAGGTGTAGCACATAGAGTGTTGAATATATGTGTTACCTCTAAGCACAGGTCATTCAACTCTACTGTTAGTTAGCTTTACACAAGCAAAAGGTTTGCTGAAAGTTATTTTATTGGCACTGACTGAATTTATAGTATGTGTATATATAATAATGTAAGTATTGCAGATCATGAACACAAAAGACACATTATCTAATGCAACTACGTACATTAACTCAATGCATTTAATCAGCTATAGAAGCTGACATTATGATATGTAACAATTAATCACTGTGTATAAACACATCATGTACTTACAAATTACCACTTCTCTTGAAATAGTACTCCCATCCAGCAAATGGCAGTCAAAGTAATACGATACTGTACAAGGAAGCAGTTTTATGAGGAGAGTTTTGATCTGTACAAATCCCTTTGGTATCTTGATTGTGTCTTGCTGTAAGCAATCCAGGAAATTCTCATAACTCAGTGATTTCGGTTCCAGTTGGAAACTTCGATACTCCTGCCAGATTACGAAGAAGGAATAGAGTATCTGAAATTTCAGGAATGAACGTTCACTGGCATCAATAATGGTATAATAGTAATTTTTGCATGCATACATGTGACACTGTACAAAACAGTCAGCATTATTACTTGTTTTCAAGTCTATCTACCAAATTATAATGCAAACTGACTCCATGTTCTATCTAATGTATTTATATACATACTACATTTACTACCACCCCTACTCTGTTTTCACATTCCATTTCCCTCTACTGTATACTAATAGTGAGGAGTAGCTGCTACATTTTCAGGTTTGTCCTTTTGTGCATCCCTGTCATTTTGCAGACAAAATTGATACTGATGAAACCATCTGCCCACTGGCACATGAATAAGGGTTTAATACTAATGGGTATAAGTCAAACAGGAGTGCATTCCAGCAAACATAGTTGAAATTAACACCCTTTGGTTTGTTCTATTTCATGCACAGGTTTCCCACACTCAACACCTATCAACAATAACATAAAATATAATAGTTCTCTAAATCACCATGCCAGTAGCTAGTCAAAAGTTTCAGTTTGATCAAAAGTTGACTGTGGCCAGTGTGTTTGACAATGGTCATCGATAGCTCTGGTAACTAGTTTGATACTCTTCCTTAAACATAGATAGGACAACATTTCTTCAAGTAATAATATGGCTACATGTATATGACTCAGCGACGTATAATATTGTAGCTATATATAGCCACCTGAATATTTTTGGCCTTCAGTTTGTAGCTCAGTGTACATATATCAGTGAGTCACAGTCAGTGGTGAGCTATAATCACAATCATATTCATAATCATTGTCTTCATGCACAACGTCATAGGCTAGCATAACACACTTACCATGCACCCCTCGCCAACACTCTCTGAGTGTATTGTAATCACATTGAGGAACCTTTACTGTGCTACCATTGACTCCACAAGTGCTATAGCAATAGCCGTCTTGTAGCTGCATGAAGAAAGTCATATATATCTTCAAGTACTCCTCCACATGTTGCGGCAGAAGTTGACTAACTTAGGCCATACCAATATTAATCATATCACAGATTGTTTTCCCACTAGTAGTGACCAACAGGTCAAAAAATAAATAAAAATGTAAAATCATTTCAGGATGCTTTGTTAGAGCTTATTAGACTGCTCTATTAGAATATCTTAATCTTGACAGGTGAAAAAGTTAATCCTTCAGAAATAAAATGATGGACCTCCATTTCCTTCCCCTTTGTTACTACACCTGTTACTGCTTGCACGATATCAAACAGTCTACAGCCATATTAACACCCTTTTTCAAAGATCACATGATTCAGTTATATTTATTTTTGGGTTTCCAAAAATAAATGCCACATCCGTGAAGCATAAGATCAATTTGTCATGGCCTTAGTTGGTTACTACATAAGTTTATACCTTATAAACGTCTACTAAAAGAATTACTATCCCGGGAAAACATGCAGAGAGCCAGAAGCATCAGTGGCGTTCTATTGGACTCAACACAGATAATATAATAGCCAACTATTGTGAGTGTAGAATCTTGTCAAGCCAGGTCCTTCATAAGGCTGTGCAACTATGATTAGTACGACAACTATGATTAGTACTATCTTATGTAATTAATTTGTAAAAATTTCAAAAAAAACAAACTATGATTAGTACGACATACTCTTTTTATAAAATCAATCCAGCATCCAACAAATCGTTTCAATATCTGCAATTTGTCACCATCCTACCAAATCCTCCACCGCCAACAAACTTTAATGTAATTTCATATCATCTATAATAAAGCAAACCAAGTTTTATTTCAACACATTAGCTAGCTACCCAGTGGCGTAGCTAGCCCAAAGGATTGGTTGGGCACCCACAACAATCGTGATGTTCAAAGTACACAATATGCTTTGCATGCTAATGTTAGGGGGATCTGGGGACATGCAACCAAGAAATTTTTTGAAATTATATAATTAGATGAATTTGAGAGCAATTTAAGCAGTTTACCATACTAAATAAAAATATATGCTTGACTGTTGTATTAGGGTGACTGCTCTATTAGGGTGACTTCTCTATTAGGGTGACTGCTCTATTAGGGTATTTCGATCTAGTTTCTGCAAACTGAGTTGGTAGGGCACTGAAGCTGATTGGTTGGGCCTGTGCCCTACCAGTTAACTACGCCTCCGTCTAATCTAGCTACCAAGAATTTATGTTCATCTACCAGTACTTGACTTGAATCAATCCACGATCTTTTGGCAGCATTTTACTAATAACTTTGACCCAGACAATCTCTACAATTTCCGCTTCCTTTGTCCCTGCAGCACCTGCTCCAAGTCTCCCGCCCACCACTGTAACTTTAGCTTTTTTTCTTCTTTTCTCTAAGTAAAATAAGTACCTAGTAATTATACTATGTATAATCTACAGTAAAATGCAATTGTATAATTAAAATTCCGGTAAGTTGTACTGTATGGAACAGGGGCGGATCCAGAGTTTGGAAAGAGGGGGGGCACCTTGCTGAAAAACAGTTGAAGACCAAAAAAAACTTGCTGAAAACCAGTTGAAGACCAAAAAAAAAAAAAAAAAAGGTCACAATAATAGCTATAGTTATCCTTTACCAACTATATCACTTCTGTTATGTAACATAAAATCCTACTTATAGCTTCATACGTAAACTACACTGCCTCATGAACATTGTGACTGCTTTATTAGAGTAATTGACTGCTCTATTAGAGTATCTCGATCTTGTATGCAGTTTCTTGAAGGGGGGGGGGGGGGGCATTTGCCCCAAATGCCCCATCCTGGATCCGCCATTGGGGAAAGAAAGTTTCGTGGATTGCTAAATGTCGTAAATCAGTAATTTTTGTGGAACAGATTTTGTGGTTTAGACATAGATCTCCATACAACTTGTATTTAATTTTCGTGGATAAGCCGCCCGCGAAATCCACGAAAATTTCTTGCCCTCCGTTATACTTTTCTTCTAAGGCTTCCGTATTAGGCTAAAAGACTGCGGCGCGCGTCTAAATATCACACTGCGCAAAATTTTAGATCCCAGCATCAGACTCTATAAATTATTTTTAGTAACATGTGGCAAGGAGTATTTTTCATTCTTCTGATCATACTGCTGCAGCGTTGCAGCTATTCCTACAACATCTGTAATGATATTGGTGGTGCAATTGCAATACCTCGATGTGAAAATAACGTATCAATGGCGGTGTTGTGCAGAGGAAACAAGTGTAATTATAAACCATGTAAGTAAAGGAGTGTGTCTCGAGTGTGTCACTGTCAGAGTAGATAAGGACTAGAATACACTACTTGCGTAGAGTGGTCCACAGTAGTAGTACACTATAGCAGAGACAATTATAATTTTTTTCAAATACCAGTGAAAATGTCAGGCAATCTCATGCAGTAAAGCATTACCTGACATTGATATGCTACTGTTTTTACACAATTCGTCATAATAGGGAAATCCTTATGATACATTGATAGAATAGAGTGACTCAACCTATAATAATACAATCATTGTTGTCTAATTGATTGACAATATTGACAATGCATCACTACAAAAATTCTACAACTTCCTTTTATTTTGATCTGACATTTTGTCAGGCAGGTTCCATTATGGTCGGCCATGCATGATATTTGCCTGACAAATGGCCTATGTCAGACAGTAATAATTGACTCTGCACCATAGCTAGCTCTATGTGCACCATCGGCGAGTGCTCTCACCACTGAGTGCCCGCTAACTGCGGTAAAGTTGATAATACATAAATAACAAATAGCTACCAATACTAGACACGCCCAGAAGTTGCAGAGGCGGATCCAGGGGGATTCAATGGTTTCCATAGAACCTCCCTTTTGAAAGAGCCTCCCTTACTCAAGATACTCTAATAGAGCAGTCAAGATCGAGACACTCTAATAGAGCAGTCACATAGTCTTAAGAGGAGCAGTGTAGCAAGCTATGCATGTAGTTATAAATAAGGAAATATAGCTGATGAGGGTATCTATGGTGAGAGGCAGCTATTGTCAGCTGGTGGTGACCTTTTTTTTTTGGTCTTCAACTTACAGCTAGGCCGAAGAAGTTGCAGAAGTTGCAATTCCAGAGTGGAATCCCCCTTTTAAAAAGCCGCCCCTGAGTTGAGTAATGTATCAACTGGTGCTGGCAATGCTAGCCTGGGTAAAAGATTGAGAAGTTGAGTACTGAATACTTATTTATTTATTTGTAATGTACAGGACTTGAGGAGTCCTAGAGATTGAGACTGAGATTATAATGCAAAAGATTTTCTTGGCCAGGAAATGTAGTGATTGGTCAACCAAGCACTTGACTTAATTTTTGTCTTGTAATTATTATTGTTGTTGCTGTTGTTGTTAGTCTTTTTTTTGTTTGTTTTCTTTTTACATGTACACACCTTGCCGTGCCCACAAGATCTCATTTTGCTTGATCTGACTGTGGTCACACGAGACCAAGGACTAATAATGTATTGTATGTATCATCATATTACTAATGATGGTTCTCTCTCTCTGAAGAGAGGCTTGCTCCCCCGAGTCAGTTTTCTTTCATATGCAAAATTTTTAGTTTACTCTTTTAATGCCATTATAGTTGGTATAATAGTTAGCCTGGTTAGTAACCAGCATCTGGTTACAAAACTGAGCAAGTACACGTATCATGGCCCCTCGGTATCCATGCATCATAGTAACATATCTAGAATAATGGTTTCTGTTAAACACCATTAATTTTGTTTTCTGCTTATATTATGCAGTCCCCTCTCCTGTTGAGGCATCATCATCAAAGTTGACTGCAAATGTGGCTTGTATTAATCTTGACTGGTCAAACTATGGTGATATTATTGTGTTGCCTAAATGTCATGGGTTGTTTACTGGAAGAAGGAATCAAAGTACTAAAGGAGTTTGTGTGGATATCGAAGTTCGTACATATACAGGATTGCCCTGGCGAGATCCATTTCCTTATTTGGCCAGTAATTTATATATATCTTTTAAGGATTTAGTGGCTGGAAAATATTATTATGATTGTTATACATTTGATGGAAGTATTATATCCAGAGAAGTCATTGCATGTAAGTATGTACTTGTACAGTGTTACATGTCTTTGTAGTGTATATACAATTACAAGTATATATAATATGTAGAGAAATGTACATAATTATACGTATCAACTTGTTTAGGGATGGGTGAGACATTGATATGTTCACCTCTCATTCCTCTTGTCACTCTGTGATCTGAGGTAGTCAGGTAATTGCATTTCAGAATGCTTGGATCACAAATCAACGTGATGTTTGTACAGAATCTGTTGAAGGTGTGGACTTGTCCCACAGGGCACTGTTAGCTGGTTTGTAATGAAACTTCAAAATAGATTGAGATCTTCAATTAGCAGCATCCATTATTTGATTTGTGGTAATTCCAGCTGATACTGCTGCAGTAGCTGAAAAACTTCTCACTGAAGGTTGCTTGAAGGTGTTGGTGGAAGGCCTTAGAATGACACATCACCAAATGGAGTAGGCTGGGTGAAAACTGTGAAAAAGATAATAGAATGCTCGATTACCCTATATAGAGCTTCATAAAAACGTATTCCTAAAAGTAGTTTAGAAATGAAAAAAAATCTTTGCCTCCACAGTGAGAATCAATTGAACCACTGACCTCTTACTATGAGAGTTGGTATCGTACCACTGTACCAGGTGGCTTTTAAATGCTGTATGTTTATTAACCCTGTAGTGAACAGCATTGTAATGTAAAAGTTTTTCCATGACTGAAAAAGTTTACTTTTGACTAAAAAGTTGATGTTTTAGTTGAAAGCTACAGTGTCTGGGGGACTGCACCTCCCAGACCCCCTGCTTTCTTAATTGTGTTGTTTGGGCTTGTGAATTATAGTGTGTATGTGCAGTAATTTGACATGTGAGACATGGTTATTTAGGAAATGTGTGAACATAATTTCATTCTAGTCAACCAGGCGTGAATGTGACAGCTGACTCATCCTCTGACTCATCTTTAGTGTTGGCTTAGAGCCCAAGTGTCATCTATACTACATGATGATAGTATTTAATGCGCACAGTGAACAGTTTGTTGGACAAGGTGGAAGTATGTGATTTTTTTCTGGGTAGATAAAAATTTCTGTCTGGTTTTTTCCCTTGACTTTATTTGGGCACAGTGAGTTCTAAATTAATTTCACTGTGTAGGGTCTTACCTTTGTTACAGGTACACAATTTCGTGGTTTTAAGCAGTTGTAAAGGTTTTTAATGAGATGTCAAACTAGTGTGTATGTGGCTGAGTTTTATAATAGATATGGCACAATATGGGGTATATTTTTGTCTTACTTTTGACTACATCTGTTTTGGTTGGAACAGTAAACGAAAGCATAAAATGTCTGTAACCTCTGTAACCGATGACAGGTTTTATTTAAAAGCAATGTCTCACTATTGCACCATGATTATACCCAGCTTTTTATCTTGAAGGCACCTATTGTTGAGCTACAGTAGGTTTCGACAGGTTATGGTGGGTTACAGTGCATTAGGGTAGGTAACAGTGGGTTACTGGAGGTAACGTTACAGCAAGAGTTAATAATAGAGGGAGGTACCTCCGTCTATTATTAACTCTTGGTTACAGTGATTACAATGGACTACAATGGGTTACAACAAGTTACGGTGGGACACAACTAGTTATAATAGGTACCACAGGTTACAGTGGGTTACAACAGATTACAGTGGGTTACAACAGGTTACAGTGGGTTACAACAAGTTACGACAGTAGGTTACAATGGGTTACAACAGGTTACAGTGGGTTAAAATAGGTTACAACAGGTTACGACAGTAGGTTACAGTGGGTTACAATAGGTTACGACGGTAAGTTACAGTGTATTACAACAGGTTACAGTGGGTTACAAACTTACAGTGGGGTACAACAGATTACAATGGATTGCAATATGCTACAGTGGGTTACAACAGGTTATGGTAGGGTAACTTTTACAGTGGATGATCCTGCAAAACTCTCTACAGAGTGATTTGCTTTGTAGCTCATCAGGCGACTTGTAACGTGGTTGAACTTTCTACTGGGTGACTCGTAAAGTAGCTGAACTCTCTATATTGATCTTCCCAGTTATATATAGCACAGACTTAAAGGTAAAATACTTGTCTTATCACAAAACTACACAATGATATAGTACATGGTACAAGGTAGTACGTATATTTATCTAATACAAATCCTAAACAGCATGTTTACAAGATGCAAGCTGCATAAATAAGTCTATAAAAGTGTGTTTGTGTGACATAGCTAGTCTGATTATCTAAAAAAATCAAAGTCAAAACATCAAAGAACTGCTGATAAGTATTTACAAAGGTGATGGATGTGTATGTATCAACAGCATACCTGATAACAATTAAATATGAAACTTTTCAAGGATGCAAAATATTTACTAATTAATAATTCTTTAGTGGTGGTATAATCACTGCATTTGTAGTTTTTCACACATTCTAACACTTTTTGTGTCAATGCTGTTCTTGTCAAGTATATATGTCTGGAATTTTACCATATACTGTGCCTGTAAGATGATTTTCTGGTGGCCTGTATAGTCATGCCATGCATGTCTACAGCTCTGTGAAGACCAGGGGTAGGTATAAACAGTGAACCTGGGGATCCAATTCTTTTTGGAATTTTATATATACACTTCACAATGTTCTACTAGGTACCTCTGCAAGTAGTCTTGCCAGCATGGCCAAGTACCATGGCCAATCCACTTTTCCCCCGTCACAGTGTCTGACACGATGTTTATCAATTAGAAATTATAGGTGCCTCTGAAAAAGTGTCTGAAGCTGACTGCATTTATAGTCCACCCACCTGCTGCACAATGAGTATACAGTCTATTATGTCGCCTAGCTACCAACATTGTGCATATGCAACACGATGTATGAAGTCTGGTTGTTGAGCTCCTGAGTGAAACTTGCTTAGCTAGTAATTGTTATTTCCCCGGAATTGTTTGCACAATGTTTCTAAACTTTGCTAGCTGGTGGACAATAATAAACTAGTATGTTCATTGTGCAGCTTCACTGCCTTCAGACACTTTTTCAGAGGCGCTTATAATCTCTAACTGATAAACATCGTGTGAGACACTGTGATGGGGAAAAACTGGATTGGCCATGCAAGACTACTTGGAAAGGTACCTAGTACAAGTATAGAATATTGTGAAGTATATAAAGAGTTGGATCTTCATGGGTCCCCTGGTCCAGGGTCCTTGGTCCCTGGGTCCACTGTTTATACCTACCCAAGACCAGGGATGTGGTCAAACACCCTATATAGACAGATAAGAGCAGGAGCTGAATATGTGATATATGTCTTTTTTGTAAGATTTCAGCTTATTTGCTGCATGTGACAGGATGTTTTGTGATCTGGTTCCTTACCATCCCTGTGACCCTGTCCATATTGAAGTCTGTCTTTTGCCCCTCCCCACTACCCACCATTCCTTTTGAGGACTTGTGATACAGTTACGAACCTATGGCAGGAAACTCTACTAGGATTACCTTGGCCATCCCACACTCTCAAAAGTCATGAATAGTTCCATCTTTGGTGAAACGTTCATGCATGTAGCTCATCCAGGAGTGGTGAAATATAATGCTTTAAAATATTAAAATATGTGTGTGAATATATACAATGCACCTTTATGGGTGATTTTCTAATATTCAGTCACAATTACTGCATGGTAATAACCTTAATAACTGTTTTCTGCAGATAATTCAGCCACTCCATTCTATGAAATGGTGATTCTTGTAAACAATGAAATCCAATCTGATGCTGCTGGCCTAGTAGAAGGCGATACTGTTTTAATATTTTTCAGAAATGTGGGATTAGAATATGTGATTAGGTCACCTCCCTGTAGTGAGCACCAATTCAGAAGTAAACAACGTGCTGGATGTGTTTATAGTGGAGTTCCCTGCATCACTGATGGCCGCAATAGCCAACACTATGCTTCCACCTTGTTGTATTATTTCAGGCCAGTGGTAGTAAGTGATGATGGATTGACCATAAAGTTAACTGACAATAGCCGCACCGTGTTGAACTCAGTAACCTTTAATGGTGAGTGTATATATATATATATATATAGTATGGCCTTCTTGCAGTATGTGTACTTTATAGGCTATAATCATTCAATAGCAACAAGTATATGCAAGGAATTTTGAGCTGATATAGTGATTATAATAATGAAACAAGGGAGGTCCCTTGCACATTGCTTTTTATTTCTATGACCCCTACACAAACTTAAAATTCTCATGCATACAGTGGAACCTCAGTTATCCAGACCCCACTTATCCAGATTCTCACTTAACCGAACTACGGAAATGACTGCTCTGTTAGAGTAGTGTCTGTTCTATTAGGGTAGTAAAATAATACTGATGTTTTTAAAAAAATTCTTTATGCTATTTTAATGTTATTTATACACAGTTTCAGAGCTACGGACTTTTCACACTTATGGACCATCCCTGGTTCAAAGGGGTTCAGATAACTGAGGTTCCACTGTACTTGTTTGCTTGTATTTTTGTACTGCATTTATGAGTGCTGAACCCATGCATACTACATTAAAGGAGAGATGGTTCCTGACATATCAAAGGATAATTAATTATATGCATGTGAATGGATACTGCATCTATCAATTACAACAGCATTAGTAGTCCATTGCACTTTGTTTTCAGTTATGTTCGTAGCATTTCCAATGAAGAGCACTATGAACACCTCTGCAATCAATCAAGCCACTATGGAGAATGCTGACAATGTCATGGAAGTGCATATCAACACCTTGCATTGTCAACAAAAAGAAATGGAACACAAAGGAGGACAAAGGTAAATTTAAATTCATGATGCACGCATTGTATACACATATTGCAATATGCCAAAAATCATATGTCAGGCTGACGCGACATAAAAATCAATCACATAGCCTTAGTTGTTATTGAGTTATGCTTGTTTGAAGGTATATAATAAGTAAGAAAGTAAGTAAGTAAGAAGTAAGTATGTAAAGTTAGTTAGTAAACAGAAATTCCACTATTAAAATTTGTATCAATATTTTGTAAATGTTTTGGAGAATTTTGGGCTTGATTAAAACGGCTAAAGTTCCATGAAGGTATTATTGGGTGGGTTTCTGATCAATACTGTTCATGAGGATTAATAAGATAGCATTCAGCTGACTCTAATAAAACAGTCAGATACATGTAAGATTGTAATGAATAATAAACCTCCTGCCCACATTGGTTTAGGCTAACTTTCCTGATCTGACACATAAAAGTGGCCTAACATACTACCTTGTATTCACAGTGCACACTAGTCAGCGTTCGAGTATTAATCAGGTTCAAGGCTGCCCAGGTCCAGTCATGGATTTTTCTACCATTTCAAACATATAGTTCTTTAAACAGGCTGTAGGACCAGTGTCCTACAGACCTTCATCACTTGTGCTATAAAGCCTTAATAGTCATGCAGACATATTTGGTAAATTGAATAATATGGTATAGCTAATAGCATTGGTGCAGAATGAAAAGGTCACTACCTGCTGACAATAGCTGCTTCTACCAATTATATGTCCTTGTTTATAACTACACATATGTAGCTAAGTAGTTTGCTACACTGCTTCTCTGAATACTGTGAATGCTCTATTAGAGTATCCAGATCCTGACTGTTCTATTAGAGTATCTCGATCTTTTCTTGCAAACAGTGTCCCATAAAAGGGGGGGGAGGCATGGCCCCTGCCCCCTCCCTCGTTTCCGCTGCTTATGTATTCAGACAAGTTAGCTCCCAGTAAAATAAAGTTTGTGTGCATGCATGTATGGCGGGTAATGCTTGAAGCCATGTGTATGTAATTACCTCTTTATTGTTGCATACTCAAAGAAGGTGTGTACCTAGCTCCTTTTGGCAGTCCATCAGTTATTCTAGCAGTATAAATTTATATGGTAGCAATTGAGATATCACCTAACTTGATTAGACATGCATAAATAACTTAAAGGTCCTTCAGTATAGGTATTGAGTATAGTGTAGCATTAATTCAATCTGAAATGGTTTAATGTTTGTGGTTTGTAATGTATGACCGAATTTTGGAAATCACCCATATGGGTATGGTTGACACCTAAAATATTTAATGATCAAATCACAAACTTTATAGTTCAAATTTACATGTTGATGGTTTTAAGCCATTCTCAATATTACAAGAAAATTCTTGAAATATTTTCAAAACTGTGCCCTGCTCTTATTAGCAACCCACTAAACATGAAAACTCTAATTATTTCATGCACGCCCATATGGGTGATTTATTATCATGATTAAAATACTTGGTAAAGGCAGAGCCTGTATACCAGAAGGCCTTATAAAGGCCTGTGGGACACATGGTCCCACTAAAGATGTTTATATTAGCTTCACTAAGTATTTCCAAAATTCAGTCACATATTATTATGTTCTCTACTATATCTCATTCCTCACTTTATTCATGTAATATTTAAATTTTGTGCTGTCACTCCATCATGCATGCATTTGATCTATTGAAATGTTTTTATAGTCATTGCTGCTACTATTGCAGCTATTGTTAGCTATTGATGTTGTACTTACTGCTGGTATTTACATTATTGTGTTACCAGTATCAGCACACAGTCTGCTCTATTAGAGTATCTCAATCTCTGTTGCGAAGTATGTGATATCCTTGTCTGTTACACAGCAAATACATTCAGAGATTCTTAGAACCAAATATTATTTCCAAAATTATGGTGGCATAATTGGCAGCAATTACTTACCACAATATAATAGTCACTCAAACATTATGTGATTGCTCTATTAGAGTATGTAGAATATGTAAGTGATTTACTTCATTTTCTCTTTGATTCTCTACCATACCAGTTGTATCTCTATTGAACCTGTTTGCAGTTGTTTGCACCAACTTCTAAAAAATGTGCACACATAAGAAATGTTGGTTTGCAATTAGGAATTCGAAGAAGGAAGGTATACAGTACTAATATAAATACTATATCATTCTTCATGCAGTATACATATCTAACTTTGTCTTTTATAAATCACAGTTACTCCCAGACCTCGTGGTAGTGCTGATTCATCATCATGCTTACCTTACTCATTCCAAAGTTTGTTACATTATTTGTGTAATCTCAAATATGTGTTGTACCTGTAGATCATGGTAAATGAAACATGTAAGCAGATCGACAAACACAAGCTTAATGATTTTGCTTATGCTAGAATGTATGTTGATATATAACAAACTACATAAACTGTTACTTTAACTACACCACTTATCCTACTCTATATCCTGGCATGCATGCCATTGCTAAAAGTGCCATACAAACACATAAGGTATTGTACAATAGTACTGAAATTTAATTTTGATGAAAGAAAAAGTTGACGAAATTAATAAATCAGTTAATTCATCCATAACTGCTTTTGAGGTTTTTATCAACATTCGATATTTGTCAATGCTCATGTAGTATGGATTTGTCAACTTTTCCTTGCGAAACAATTTCCTGTCATACGGTAGTACATTATTAACACAAGAGGTCTGAGAATCCTGACTAAAATCGAGTGTTGTGGTATCAAGGTTGTATACTATGCCTGAATACTTATTGCAACAGTTGCCAAATCATATATTTATAGCTGAATGCAATTACTGCAGAATGTACATTGCAAGATCAACTGATCAATATTGTAGATTCAGTGAAGAACGGAACAGTGACAAAAAACAGATTTTTGATTAGCGAAAGCAAGAGTACATAATAATAGAAGAGGGAGGAGAGTGTCTAACTCTCAATATAGGCTGTACAAACCCACAGCGCTCAAACCCTCCTACTTCAATCCATAGAACAGCTAGCCATATATCAAGACCTTTTTGTGAACAGAAGACTGTTAATATCTGTTGATTGAAGCAGTATAATGCTGAAGCCTACTTCAGAGGGCAGCGCCTATAATCGCCTATGGTGGCTATAGATGATTGCGTAATGTCTGAGCACTGTGCATTTGGCGAATCTATAGCAGTTAGACACTCTCCTCCCTCTTCTATTATTATGTACTCTTGCCAAAAGTTAAGTCATCTTGTTTTCTGAGGTCCAAACTAGATAATTGAAGCATGACTTGTATATGCAGGATGGCCCTTGTCAATGAGATCTGTCTGTTACCAATGTGAAGTGTGAGCCATGCATATACGTAGCACTTTATCAGTAAAATATCATTGAGGCACTGGAGGTGAACTAAGGAGCACAAAGCCTGCACAAGGTGTTCACCTCTAACCTAGGAGCCTAAGTGAAAACTTTGAGTAGAACATATGGAACAAACACCTAGCATGGCTGAACTGAAAACAACTTGAAGATACACAGGCTATCCAGATTGCGGCCAAGTGCCACCTTTGGTGCCAACCCAGGAAGTCAGACCTAAGAAGGGTATTGTAATTGCAGTACACACTATTCTATTATAGAGATGGGCAGATAACAAAAAATATTATTGCTTTTCTGATAATGAAAACTCTGCCTACACACAAAAGAATGTGTTTTTGAGACTGTTTTCTATGTAGCTATGTGTATTGAGTGAACAAAAAGTACCATTCCTTGAAGCTGAGCATGAGGCAGATCCAGGGGGTTTACAGGCAGCAAGTCCACCACCCACACTTAACCCAATATACATACAGTACAGATTAGAGCTATTCATAAAATGTTCAACCAAAGAGCAACTCGGTGATGAACTGAAAATGGGAACACAAGGGGAATGTGCCCGTTCAAGATACTTCTGTTAATAGAGCAGCAAAATACTCTAATAGAACAGTCATTGCTTGCAATTACACTCCATGTCACAAAAATTATTCAAATGCATTTAGCTAGTTCTTATAACTAAGCATTGGTTGTCCTTTGGATGTCATATAGCTATCTCAATACACAACACAAAACACATACTGTAAACTACACTCATGGAAATCATCGGTCACAAGTAGTTCGATTGTCAGGCAGCTTGTGTTGAGGATATTAATGCTCAGGCTTCGGCATCATGGGATGCAGTCAACTTGATCTGTTGAACTGTTGATAAAATCATTTAGTTTAATAAATAGCTAAAATTTCATTTTATTTATTTAGCTACTCATTTGAGTTGAAATGCACTGCATAGCTAGTCTAAGACTATTTTTTTTTCTTTTTGTCTTGCCAGGGCTCCAGTTATTATTACTTTTATTTACTTATTTACCCTAAGACATGACCCATTCATGCTTGTACAGTAATTATGTGTTATTATCAAATTATGATGTTATGTGGATTTTATTACTGTGTAAGGCAGTCATATAAGGCTGATACAACACAGGGAGTGCAACTACACAACCCCAAATAATATGCACAATACATTCAGTGTAAATCAAAGTTGTGTGATTGTCTAAATCATCATCATTATTAGCATAATATACAAATTGGCATAACAGGCATGTGAATTTCATTTGCAAACTATTCCTAGCAGGCTTAAAACATTTATTTATTTTAAGGCTTTACAGCACAAGTGCTGAAGGTCTGTAGGACACCTGGTCCTACAGTGTACAGCCTGTTTAGAGTCGTTACATAAAGTGTTTTTGAAAAGGTGGGAAAAGGAGAAAAATCCATGACTGGACCTGGGCAGCCTCAAACCTGCAGCCATCTGATTAATGCTCAAACGCTTACAGGAGTCTGCCAGGCAGTCAGCATGTTTTCTCTTTGTCAATTTCAAGTATATATATCCATAGGAACTCTGGAGAGTGACTTAGCAGGAGTATCACCTGTAGTGCTGTGAGGGGTAGTTCGATAAGACAGCAAGATCTTACCCTGGGTGACTTTCTTCAATCCCCGTTTTACTATTTGTACTGCTCTTTCTGCCAACCTGGTTATTGATGGGTGGTACGGGGCGGGCTTACAACAGCGCCATCCCATGAACTAGTAGGCTTATAACTTGGGATGGCACTGCAGATACAAATTTTCATACTCAGTGTCTGTGTTAAATACTGTTATACAGTGGAACCTCTCTATTACGGACACTTTGAGACCCAGAATTTTTAGCCACTTTTTGCTGTAATATAGAGGTTTTCCTCTTTCAGAGGTAAAAAAATGTATAAAACAGATCTGTCGGGACCAAAATTTTTGTCCTTATTATGGAGGTTTTTTCTATTGTGTCCTTATAATTCGGGGAGTTTGTTAAGAGAGGTTCCACTGTATGTGATGACTGTTCTATTGGAGTATTTGACCGACTATTCTACTGTTCTAGCCGCGTGTCAAAAAGCTCATGCATGGCGAGTGGTCAGCAATAAGCTTAAAATCTCGTAAGTCGCGATCGATTCTAAACTAAAATATCCTGAAATTTTGAATCTGAAATCTTTTATTGCAGATTTTCCGGAATCTATTGGATATTTCCGAAAATATTACTTGCGGTTTTCTCTGAAACCTTTTCTTGGAAATCTCTGCAACAATTTTCAGAAATCTTGAAATCTTTGCTAATGCCTGAAATCTCGTATGTAGGCGATTTTACTAATTGGTTGGTTGCTGACCCCTCGACGCATGGAGATCGAGATTAACGGCATTGTAATCTATGTCACGTGATTATAGTGATAACAACGCCGAAACGATCGTTGCTCTTTCGTTCAGTTATTTCAGGGAAAGTGCTGGATAAAATGGCCATAATTTTACAATTGTCCATTAGACCAGTGGGTATTTGCATTTTCTTGACCATCTTGCTACTGCCAATTTGCAACTCACTGAATATTTGTGGAAGTGGCAGTAGCGCAACGAGAGTGCCATATTGTAGCCGAAATTCTTGCAGTGCCTGCAATTATAAAAGAGGTAGAGAAATACTAGCTGTAATATGTAGCTATATTCTATGCATGCATTACATGTAGCTATATAATGAAATGACTTGCACAAATGTTTTTGGCACCTAGTTCAGCTGTCAGAAGTATCATCCACACTCACTTCAAATGCAGTGTGTATTGATCTTGATCAGTTCAACACAACAGGATATCTGGTGTTATCAAGATGTGATCGGTTGGGAGTGATCACAGGGAGAAAAAATCAAAAAACGTTTGGGATTTGTACTCAATATCAGAGTGCTGAAGGTTATAATGCCATCGTGTCAGATATCAAAGAGCTAGTGGTAGGCAAATACTATTTTGACTGCCATATCACAGATGGAAGTGTTCGTTCAACTGAAGTGATTACATGTAAGTATATAGAATTGAATAGCTGCACGTTAATGGATGCATGCACACACACACACACACACACACACACACACACACACACACACACACACACACACACACACACACACACACACACACACACACACACACACACACACACACATGCAGTTGGATGAATGTTTGTAGCTCAGTAATGTTTCATGATAACAAACATGGAGAGAAATGCCTCATGATTATGCAATCACACTGAGATACTTTGAATGCAAGAAATGTGTTTCTCATAATTAACACAACCTTAGTATTGGCATACTGTTAATTAATGGGATGACATAACTCTTACCTGTTAACATGTGTTACAAGCTAAAGTATACATGCTACAGTAAGCAGTGTTTTGGGACTGTAATCGAGTGTCCATCCAGATTATGCAGATATTCTCCTTTCAAGTGTCAGGTTCCACTTTTCACTATCCCACAAGGGAGCTGACAGAAGGTCTGTGTAGCAGGGAGTCAGAAATGTGATACTAAAACTAAGTCGAATGCAGAAAAATCCCAGACCAGGTGGTGACTTGACAGTTTGTAGTCTAGCTATAATTCTGACTCCCTGCAACACAGGCTTTCAGTATAGCCTTCTTTGTGGGGTAGTGACTAATAATCAACCCCCTAACAAAATGCAAGAAGTCATGATGTTGAGCTGGTTGAATGCAGTGGAAATTCTGGATCCCTGGCTCCTCATTCAGGTACTTGCCTATAGCGTTTTGTTAGGGGGTTGATTATTAGTCACTACCCCAGAAGACACCCAGAAAGAAGGCTATAGCCTGTGTTGTATACATATAAATTATGTTGTTGTTGATGATCAGCTGGCTATAAATGCATTGCTAGGACATGGGGAGGGACTATATATGTTAGAAGTCCAGACACAAAATTGCAGGGCTGTGCTTGTTCCTTGTGGTGGCTGATATGTAGCAATATCAACACTTTACAAAGTCGATCACATCAGGCAAAATCAAAGTTACACCACCAGTGGTAGCTACACTAACACTATTGGTTTTATCACTAAAACAACTCAAGGCTGGTTTTAAGTTGCCTTTCCATGTAGCAAGCTCGAATGTTCTGGCCTGAGAATTACTAGTGTAGTGGTGAACAACCTGTTAATATTGGTGAAAGTGGCTCTTATTAATGCCAAGTGGCTTTATTAATTATACAATTATAATCTATACACCAGTAATGTTCATACAAACTAGAGGTCATGTACGTATATAAATTACTTAAGCCCCTTGCCCACCATTTATGTCGGGTCAACTATTTTGGTACTACAGGCTTCTAATACTATTTTGGTATTTGCCCCCTGCCCACTATTTTGGTAATGACTGGAACAATCTTACAAGTGATATTGTAGGAAATTCTTCATTAAATAGTTTTAAATCAGCTATAGATAATTACTTTTATGACTTTAGATTTATGTTAATGTAATAATTATTATATTCATAGTTAATTTTTGTTTATTGCATCTAATTTATGTATGTGTATGCATGTATGTAATTGAATGGGTGTACAGGTTTCTAAGCCCCAACCCAAATCACATCATAATCATAATCATAGACGGGACTCATGGTCCGGCTTTGTCCGGATCACATTTCAGCTTTTTGAATTTTGTAAAAAGATTGAGATGCTCTAATAGAGCAGTCATTACAATATGCTCTAATAGAACAGTCATTGCAATACTCCGATAAAGCATTCACTATAGAATATAGTCATTGTTCTATAATTACACCACTTAGTCTTGATGTTAACAAAAAAGACAAAGAGACATATAGCATCCAGAAGCCATTTCAGAGCATTTTAATGAAAATTTCCCTGGGCCAGATCTCACATGCTGTTGTGTAGCACATGAAAACAGATAATAAAATTATCTGATTTAAATACCTAGTATTACTGTGTCCTTGGACGTAAATAATTCCACATTGTAATCAAACTACACAAATGCTGACTTTTTGCAGTGGAAGCTCAGTTATCCGAACCCCTTGGGACCAGAGGTGGTCTATAAGTCTGAAAAGTCCGTATCTCTGAAACTGTGTATAAACAACCTTAAAATAGCATGAAGATAATTTTTGAAAATATCTGTATTTTCAACTACTCTAATAGAACAGTCACTACTCTAATAGAGCAGTCATTTCTGTGGTTCGTTTAGATGAGAATCTGAATAAGTGGGGTCTGAATAATTGAGGTTCCACTGTATAGTTTTTGCTTTATTTCTGGACTCCAACCCAGATGAATGAAAATATATTATTACAGTTATCTGTCTTTAACAGATAATGCAGCTAATCCATTTAGTGAAGTTGTAGTTGTTGTAAATGGTAAAGTACAGCCTGATGCTACCAACCTAGTTGAAGGAGACTCTCTATTTATCATTTTTCGACAAGTGGGATTAAGTGGTTTCTATCAATCACCTATCTGTCGTAACCTGCGTGTGCAGACACATTTCCGTGCTGGATGTAAATACGGTGGAAGAGTGTGCAGCAATATTCGAGGGCACTCCCATGTCATTTACTATATTCCAGTGGAGTTGAGTGATAATGGAACTGTTGTAACAGTAATTCAGGGAAATGTTACATATAGTGTAACTATTAATGGTAAGATGGCTTAGACATATGTGTATGCTATAGAATGGCCATAATAGGACAGAATGTAACAAAAATATAACACAATGATTGAGCCAAGATGTGTGTCATTCCATGCAAAATATCATTAGAGATTGACCTATGTGAGCAAAGTACTGACAATGCTTCTGTAAAACTATAGTCTAAAAATAAAAGAAAATTGCTGTAAACACTGAAAAATAGCCATAAATGATCACGGATGTTTAACCCTACTTAAATCGTTAATTAGCATTGTTGTACAAGTCACAGATTGCAGATATTCTTCATTTTCTGGCATTGAGATATGATCAGCTTTGTGATAGGTGTAGTTTGTGTTCACATACTAAGGGAAAGTATCATAATTTGATATTTTCAGTAAATAATTCACATCATTTGTTACCTTTTTTTAAAAAAATGTAATCACATGCAGTTAAACTTAATTAAATTAATACTATTATGCTGTACGCTGTATCAATTTACAGTGTATTTTATTCAATTACAGTGCATCTTCAACCTGTTGGCGATGGCTCTGATCCATCATGTTTACCATTCACCTATCATAGATCAAGTTAGTTGCATAATATTTGAAAATAATATTTTATTACAATGTAGGACCTGCAAAGAAGAAACATGTAAGCATTCAAGCTTGACCACATGTAACATAGTTGTACTGTTGACTGGATGATTAGATTTAGTGTAGCACATGTTATCATCTACAATATCTTTGTGACTGAGTGTCAGACTATAATACTTTCTTGTTGCCACCCATGCACCTGTTAATCCACTGGGAAGCTGCACCAACTAAATAGATACCAGAAAATCAAAGTGATCATTGCAGGGAATAGGCCAGATTGATATTATTTATGTATGAGATGATGGGTTGATGAGCAGCAACTGTTAGCTATCATGACAATTGCATAGCCTTACACAACAGTTATTTTTGAGAGGCTGATTTAGGCACCAGCCAAGCACTATTATGCTTACTTATTGTCACTTCTTGTGCTCACTAACGAATTATATGATTGCATATCATTATCTCTTGAGGGTAGTCAACACTATGCTTGCTGCAAAAGCTATCCTTTTAGTTGGTCACTTTATTTAAGAGTATACATACCTGACTGCTTTATTTGGAGTTATATTAATGTGCATGTATGTGGCACAATGACAGTAGACCTGTTACCAAGTACAGACTATAACTGCCGGAGTGGCTTCTTATTTATTAAGGGTTTCAAATTTGTTAGCTAGATAGTACTTAGATTAGCTATTAGTATCACTTTATCTTTCTCTCCAAACTGAGGTTAGCAACAATGTGTATAGTACAGAGAAGCAGATTTTTATCCCATGCCTACCACATCCAACATGTTGTCTGCAAAGCTAACTCAGCCACTAAGGCAAAACATTTCCTCTTGCCCTCCGCAGACTAAGAAAATATGTTATTTGGCAGTTTCCATTTTGGAATAATATTATGTATCTATTATTTGGTCTTCTCACACCAACAGTGCAGGAATAAAGCTGCGAGGTTTACTATTCACCCTGGACCAGTGTAACTGAGATTCTACACCACCTTAGCCTATATCAACTCTTGAACAGTGACACAATAACTGGAAAGTGGAAATTATTAATTTTAGTAGCAACCCAAACACAGGGTCATAATCAACAATTTCTACAGCCACACTCCAGAATTGATGCATAACTCTACTGTTATTACCCCTCCACAATTAAATTATGGAATGATTTATTCAGCAGTTCTGTCATCATTACTTTAAAGCAATGTATTAATTAATAGATAAGTAACCATAGTGTAATTGTTGTACTATACACTCTGTATGAAGGCTTCTGTACAGTAAAATAATAGTTATACTGTAGTAGTAGTAATAGTAGTAGTAGCAGTAGCAGTAGCAGTAGCAGTAGTAGTAGTAGTAGCATTGGCACCTACTGTTTATTTATATCGTCACAATTTGGTAGCACAGGTCCTGCACTGGCATTTGTTACAGGTGTACTCTTTACCATTGTCGTCTCGATCATGGTGTACGCACAAGCCCATGCCTGTATCAGAAAACTCGCTAGCAAAACTACTCTGGGATTTTGGCCTTGTGACTGAGGGACATCATCTTTCAAATCGTCCAGATATGGTGTTATATGATTATTGTCATTCTGTTATATAGTGTTTCGAAGTATCCTGTCCAGCAGATGTAAATGTGGTGACCAAACAGACTGAAAAGGTTAACAAATACCAGCCCCTAATAAGTGACCTTCGTCAGCTTCACCCACACATGTCCATTGAGGTTATAACAATTGTTATTGGCCACACTGGTGTGGTCTCTCTACATAGTAAACAGTTGTTTAACAAGATCCCTGGTTTTCGTGACGGTTTGTTTTACCATCTACAAAAAGCAACTCTCATTGGAACTATTCACATTCTGCGAACACTACATCTTTAAAAATTGTGTATCTTATGTTGTACATGATGCACTCTTATATTTCTGTACTCCTGTACATGTGAATTTAATCAAATAATGAGTAGTAGTAGTAGCAGTATTCATCTGAATCACTGCTACTAATGTTTTAGCACTTGTCTGAGATATGATATTGAAACTGTTCTTGTTTCTACTACACAAGATGGTCTGACAACATTCTGTGATCTGGTCAACAGATGCTTTCCTGGAAATAGGCCCCACAAGTGGTTCTAGAGACATTTAGTTGTCTCTTTCTTCGTATGTATCCAGCACACATGCTGGAGTGGTACTGTTAGGCAAGGGCATTTGGCCACTTATTGTTAGTTTTATGTTTCAGATCAGAAAGTTAGCCTAAACCAATGGGGAGGGTGACTCAATATTCATTATTCATTACAGTCTTACATGCACCTGACTATTTTATTAGAGTTAACTGATTGCTTTATTAGAGTATCTCAATCTTTAAAAGAATTACATATCTTAACTTATTGAGAAGTGAAAGAGTTAATTAAAGTCCCTTGACATTGGGATTAGACTTTAGCCAATCTAGCCTTCCTTTCACTATGCCTAGCTCTGCAAGCAAGCTCATTTATAAATTCTATAGCTATAATCATTAAACATTCAGACAATGAAATAACCAAATTTAGGTGGTTAGACATAGCTAGCAATTCGGGTGGCGGGGGATCTGAAGATTTAAGATTAGGTACTGGGCAGTCAGCTCAGCTGGTTTGCCCAGGGGGTGAAAACCCCAAATGGTACAATCAAATACATACATACAATTTGATAATTAATTACAGTAGTGAAGGTTAAGTACATAAATAAATCCATCCAAGTTTCTTGATTCTATTATATTAATTGGCAACTCATTCCAGTCTTTAACAGTTCTAGGATAAAAACTATATTTATAGGTGTTGAGGGTTGCTTGTGGCAGAATGAAATGATTGGGGTGATGTTGCCTGGTACAAAATTGAGTTCTTTGATAATGTGAGGGGATGGAGATCGGTAGTGTATTATTAATTATTTTATAGAATAGTGTTAAGCTTGATGACTGACGACGTTGTTGTAATGTAGGTATACTAAGAGAGGACAATAATGACGTAACACTATTTCTGGAGTAATCTGATAAAATCCATCGAGCAGCTCTTCTTTGCACCTTTTCTAACTTATAAATGTCAGTGTTATAATACGGATCCCAAACTGGGGTGGCATATTCCATAATTGGTCGAACCAATGTTAAATACGCTGTTCTTTTAGTATCAGATGGGCAGTTGTTTAGGTTTTGTTTAATAAAATTTAGCACTTTGGTTGCTCTGTTACTTACTGTTTGTATATGTGATGACCATGACATAGTGTTATCAATCGCTACACCTAAGTATGTATGGCACTTCTTTATATCGACATTATGACCTGATAAGGTATACGTATATTGTATGGGGTTCAGGGAACAAGTACACCTCAGCACAGCACATTTCTCAACATTTATTTTCATTTGCCATTAGTGAGTCCATTCACATATTTTATGTAAGTCTTCCTGTAACTGCTTTGAATCTTGCGGTGTTGTAACAGTCTTGTAAATAACACAGTCATCAGTAAACAATCGAACTGAAGATGTAATGTTTTCATTTATGTCATTAATATATACAAGAAGCATAAGGGGGCCTAGTACAGTACCCTGTGGTACCCCAGACTTAACAGTTGTTGCGTTAGATAATTCTCCATCAACAATTACCCTTTGATATCGTTTGGTTAGCCAGGAAGAGATCCATTGAAGAAGAGGCCCTTGTATACCACAGAATTTTAATTTGTTTAATAGTCTTTTGTGAGAGACTGTGTCAAAAGCCTACGCGCGCGGGTCGGCTACGCCATTAAATTAAAGATTACCGTACTTTAATAATTAAATGATGTGGAGTGGAATATTAGTGGCCTTCATACTACTAATAAAGAGCGGTGATAGCTACAGTACTTGTGGTGCTGGGAGCGACACTGTCAAAGTTCCACAGTGTGTGTACAGTTCACGTAGAGAGTGCCCAAAGGTAGGGTCCGCAACGAGAAAATTCGACCTTCGAGAACCAACTAGCAAACAACCTGCAAATGTTATGCTAAGTACCAAATAGAAAATGCTACATTGGGGCTAATTTTTGTCAACTCCTTATAGCACTACAGACTCGATTTGTTTACAAACCATGTGATTTATAGCTACAGCTTACACGAAACTTGTTTCCGAGCTGCGATACTTGCACTCAACGTTTCTTATTAAGTGTACTCTACGCTACAACCATCAGTAGCTGCATTGCCTTGAAGGAGTTCCGACCACAGCATCGTGAAAACAGAATTTTCGAATCAAGCAAAATATTTACGCCTCTGGAGGACACAGCAATGCTTGCAAAGTATCCCTCCCAGGTGCAATAGGTCAGGCATGGGTTCGACTTCTACCATACCAAACATCATTGAATTCGGAAATTGTTTGCCATCTGGCTCAGCTAAAACACAGATTAAAATCCACCAAAAGTGACGATCTCGACCGATTTTCACTGAATAAAGGAAACTTATGCAGCCAAATGTATTTGTTTGCTTCAGAAAAATCTTGTTGGGTTGTTGTTTGATCGTCCTGTGCCATATAGGACTGTCGTCTATCCCACGGCTGGCCTGCTCACGTAACCTGACAACTTGATAAGGTTAAGGGAAAACCAAGATAATACGCTGTCGTAATTTTCACTGCTACAACAAAAGACAACCTTTTCTGAGCAAAGTAAAGAAAAGTACAACACTCAGAGACAATAGATTTCTAAGTAATGCACTTTACTTTAAAAATACTCGATTGTGGGTTTTGTTAAGAGTTTGAACTATACAGAATTTGAGCAGGGTGCTTCTGAAATACCACACGCATGACTTTTCTGTCAAGTTAGTCCATAGCTAGTAGTTAATGTGTTAATTAATTTAATTTACTGTTATGCTTGATGCCGGTCTGTATGACCAAAATTCACAGCATTTGCTAGTCACATGATACTAGTATTAGTATTTGTGTTACAGGTAAAGAAGGCTCAAGGAGCCTGTAAAGCCTGATCTGTACAAAAAGAATTTAACAAATTTGCAACTACATAGCAAAAACTTATAATTAACTAATTAATAATCATACAATAAAGTAGACCAGCCACTGTTGAGAAAATTTTTAAAATAATTGAGTGTGGGTGCATTAACTATGTGATTGGGTAAACCGTTCCAGTCATTGATGGCTCATATAGTGATACTGCATACTAAGATAATGGCGTTTCCAAAAGGAGCCAGGGGAAGTGGCTAGTCCTTTGGGAAAAGTTTTGAACTCTTATAGTATATGGTGATTGCTCCCAATAGACAAATTTCATAATAACAAAAAATAAACCGTTGCCTCTAGCAACCTAAAATTTACATTATTTGTAGATGTCAATGTCTTAAGTCACCTCTCCAAGTTTTAAAAGGACAGCATATATAAGTCATGAGATATGACATTTCAAAGTTGCAATTTTCCCATACATTGTCAATAAGGGGGGCAACAGTTGCCCTTTCTCAGAAACCACACAAATCATGGGATTTAAAGAATGTGTTATCTTATGACCTATATACACTATCCATTTATAACTTGGAGAGATTATTGTTGACATTCACACCTACAAATTGTGTAAAATTGAGATATATCAGTGTACTTTTGAATTTTTGGTTTTTGCATACATTGAGATACCTCATTTTTGTGATTTCCCAGAAGGGGCAACTGTAGCCCTCTCACATAGATATCGATATGTATGGGAAAACCACAAATTTCAAAACATCATATCTTATGACATATATGCTATCCTTTCAAAATTTAGAGAAGTTAGCGTAAGTGACCGATTATCAAACAAAGTTTATACTTTACTTCATAAATATCTCCAGGAAAGTAGTATCAACCTCGACTTTTAACCAGGAGGTAGCGCCTTTCTTGTAGAATACCTCACATAAGTTTGAGTAATAGTATCCAATTAGTGTCCATGTTATGAGTGGATTTCTGCATTCCATAAAATATGAATTATCGAACACCGATACCTATTATCGAACGCCCATTAATTTGCGTTAATCAATTATCGAACGTTTTGCACCTTTTCTACTGTGGTGACTTCAGTGCACCCTACACACTCTTAACTATTATATCAACGTGTTATCTGAAGTACCATGATACTGTAACTGAAGTATAGTTTTGATACAAGCATGCACTTGTGAGTTACAACAGCGAATCGTTTAGTGTAAAATGCGTACAATGAAAAATCAGCACATTACGACCAATAACACAGTCTTATTATCCTTATTTACAACAATCCCTTCTGTACAGTCTTCGTGGATACATCTTTTACTCAGGTAAATGACAAACAGTAAGCCCAATTCCGCCGCCAAAGTCACGCTCGAGTTGTACTTCTTTCAAAGCAATTCCTGTGTTCTTTTTCTTCATTTCTTCATCAGTGGTGATGAGTATCAAGACTGCTGTGATGTCCACACATAAACTCTAAAGGACGGAAAGCTCATTAAGAATAGGCTACACTATTGGAATTCTCCATATAAACACCTTACGAGTATGCGGAATAAAATTGTAAACTTCCGAATACGTTACGTGATTTTTATGTTCGATAATAGGTACCGTTCGATAATAGGTCACTTACGCTACTTTAGACATTATCACCTAAAAAGCATGGGAAATTCAGGTTGCTAGGGGCAACAATTATTATTATATGTTATAAAGCCTTATTATGGAATTGTCTATTGACCCTTACTTTACGCTATACAGCCATACAACAGCATTCCTTTAGAATTACCACAACATGTCAGTGCTGAGAACCAGGTGCTATTTTGCAGGGGTATAGGAAGCTATTAGTAATATGCCTGGTATTGCTATGATTGTGATGGAGATCAAAGGTGGGACACTGCTAGGAAGGGGCATACCAAGGGGGTTTCAGGAACTTTACACATTTGTTTGGCTTCAGATGTTTTAAGTAAAGCAAAACAACATATTACCTCTTTACAAGCATCTCATCATTCAGAGCACAGTCACTTTAAACTCCCATTCCTCTGTCAAACCCAAATCGTTTGCTGGGCAATTACTAAACTAGAACATCAGTGTCCATATTTAGTGGACCATGTCTTGTAGCATGAGCAGCAGGAATTAACAGTGTAGTATCAGTCACTTCATGGTTCCAATGTTCAATTTCTGCTATCAATTCAGTGCTAACTTTGTTCGTTGAAAGATCTCTGTTAAGATGAGTGGTAGCTAGCTATAAATTACTTTGTGGTTAATGTCTACATTTTGTGTTTGGAGCAAAGATATCTCTCTTCTTTAGTATTATTGGTACTCAATAGGTAGACCAGTTTAGGTAATTGTGTTATTTAACACACATCTTCTGGAACCTCCCCCAGCCTTATGAACCTATTGTTTGAAGAATAAAGATCCAATCAATAAATTATAAATGAATGGAATGGACTCCCATATGACTCCCATATGACTCATATGAATACAATGTCTAGCCTCTCAACATCTGCAAACAAATTGGGAACCAAAAATGGCATCAGATTGTTGTCTGCATATTTCAAAATATCTTGATATTACCAACAGCAGATCAGACTCGACTCATTACCTAATGCAAGGATTCGGTAAACTTAAGCCAGATGATCGATGGAGAAAATACAGGACAACTTTTGTGAGGCTTTAAAGCATTTCTAATTTAAAAGCTGATTCTCTTGACTGCCATACAATAAACAGCCTAGCAGAGAGTTGACAATCTTTTTTTGAGTGCTGCTGTTTTAAACAGTGCTTTGGCTCCAATCATTGAGTTAAACAAGTTTTGCTGTAATAGCGAGTTTGCCTCTGTGCCTAATTGTTTAGCATAAAAATAATTTGACTGCATCTTCATTCAAATCAATCCTTAGGGTCTAGCATCTCCTTTGCATTACCCAGCTTAATAGAAGTAGTATTAACCTATTTTTCAAAAGGTGGTTGGTAGTGCAGAGCTTGTTCATGGTGCCTAGAACAGATTTTCCATCATCCACAAATTGATTTTATTCAAGCAATCCATCTCCATAAGTTGCACTATATATAACTCTGTGCCATTCTATTATGTGTTGATCGCTGAATACTAGTACTCCCATATCTTGAATGTGTGCTGGTAGCCAGCATCCATAATTAACACAAGTACATGGAAAATTAGCAATTTCAAATTTGAGTAGGGACCACAGTAGAAAGAAAAAGCAATGAAACAAGGGAGGTTGCCTACACATGTAACCATACTAGTGCAAATTTATCGCTACTTTATAGTCATGGTTATAGCTAAAGCTACCCTAAAGTAGAGATAAATTTACACCAGTATGGTTACATCAAGAGTTAATAATAGTATTATTAACTCTTGGTTACATGTATAAGCAACCCCCCTTGTTTCATTACCTTTTCTTTCTACTGTGGTCCCTACTCAAATTTAAAATTCCTATATTGCATATCACATCAAAAGAAGGAATGGTCTAGCTATAAATTGTTGTCTGAAAAGTGACATGATAGCATCGTTCTGAATTATGATTTTGGCAAAAAGATTAAGATTGAGATACTCTAATAAAGCAGTCAGGACTCTAATATAACAGTCACTTAGCTGCATCGTTTTGATTTCTTTGCTTTTTCTTCTTATGCCGTACGGGAGCTTCGATTTCTTTTAAATGTCGAAAAAAACCTTACCGGAGTTCGAACCAGGGACCTCCATACCTAGTACCTGCATCCTTAACCACTGAATCGCTGCTACCTTGGCTGATCACCTCACTTAATTTCTGCTTTATAAATGAAATTTCTAGTTGAAATCTGCTTATAATCAAACGTTTGTAATTTTATAGATCTACCAATAGAAGTACTAGATTGTTCTAGAACATTCTATATATGTTCTATTAGAAGTCCTCAAAAATGTGCACTCTATTAGAATATTACAATAATATTATCAAATATTGAATTAAATCATGCAATGAAATACATTTATAAGTCTGTCTTCAATAATCATTATTGTATCTACATAGAAAAGAAGAAATGTGAGTAAAAACAAACCTCAAAGTCAGCCATAGGCTGGTTTTGGGGCCTTCTAAAGTAGAAATCCACAAAAAAAAACAGCCAAGCTGTGAAAAAATGGTGCAGCCTTAAAAAGCCTGGGTGAAAAAAGTTGTGAAATCAAAGGTGGCGGCCAAGAAATAGCTGCAATGATGTTAATGCTAAAAAATATTAATAAAGGCTGTGTGCATTGTTAAAATTTATTAGCATTAACATCATTGCAGCCATTTCTTGGCCGCCACCTTTGATTTCACAACTTTTTTCACCCAGGCTTTTTAAGGCTGCACCATTTTTTTACAGCTTGGCTGTTTTTCTGTGGATTCACTTAGCTGAACACTTTTTATGAACTGACACACACAGGTTTTGGATAATGGAGGTCCAAAATCCCCTACAGTAAACAAAAAAAAGAGACTACTCTGGCATTCAAACCCACACATGTAGTATTTTAGAGCATACCACTGCACCAGGTTGGATGTAATTTTACCCAGTACTGAAACTTCACTTATCAATTCCCTTATAAACTGATGGAATTAGAATGGCATCCTACATGTTGTCTTATGCTCACATCAGGACACATCTGTACAAACCATTCAATCCTAGCCCATCTATTTAGTTATAAGCACTGTAGTATAATTAGGGTAGCTTTTAAACCTATATGATGCAACTATATACCAAATCTTAAAAAACTATATGTTATTACCTGGTAAGTCCCCTTGAAAACTTCAGTAACCTCCACAGTATACTGGCAAATATTATAATCTATACCTTCATTATGAGGACACACAAATCGTGGAGTACACTGATCACTTTGATTCCTTCTATCCACCATTGTTATGGAAGGCTGTACACCACACTGGCTGGGCTGTACACATCTCCTGCTCTGTAAATCAATCACAGTTCCTGATGGACACTCACAGCCTTGCCAGCAGCTAGCATCACAATTTGTTATGTTGTTGACATTATCACAAGTTAGGGGACAAGATGAACCACAAGTTGTGTACACTTGACCTTCAATAGGACAAGCTGTTGAAGAAATAAAATTAATGAATCATATAACCATACATAATATTATAAGATTGACTGATATAACAGAACCTAAATAGCTATAATTGCAAACTAGTTTCGTAACAAAATGCAGCAGGCTTCTACAATACCTTAATTTCAGTGCAGAGATACCTTTGAAAGAAAACAAAATCCTTTCCTGTACATATACAATAGGTGTGTTATTCAATGCCCAACACATGTTGAGATTTCCCACACAGTTATGTTGTAACCTGCCAGCATTCACGTTACTTTTACATAACAGTAGATCCCTAAATTAGTTTTTAAATACAATAGTTATTTAGTTTTTCTTGTAGTTATGATGTATGCATGTTCTATTAGAATATTGTACATGGTTGTTGTATTCGGATAATTGCTTAGAGTATCTCAATCTTGACTGTTGGTGTCAAGTGTACCGATTCCACTTTTTACCAATACTCCAAGTAATAAGTACTTACTGGGAAGTATCTGCAAGTACAAGGACTGATACCAAGTACCTTAGATACACACAGTAACAATAATTCATTAGTTCATGAAATCAATATTCACCTACAAAAAAGAACTTGCTGAAATACAAACCAGTTCAGCGGTTAGTCAGGTGTTCTTCTGTGCTCTACTGCTCTGGCTTGTGAAGAAGTGTAAATAATGGTGCTTGCAAAAAACCTCATTTGGCCAAGTAGAAATATTCTCTATTATATAAAACAGTCATGGCAAACTGTTATGTGATTGTGTGATTGCTCCATTAGAGTTACTGACTGTTCTATTAAAGTATATTAAACTTTTTCTCAGACGTGCATCTTGACAGAGAAATTTTATCATATCTATATAGTTTCCTAAGATTACTACTAGGAAGATTGGAGATAAAAGAAAAAGGCAAGTGCAGAGAGGAATTACTTCTCGGAACCCTAAAAGGCACAAGCCACATATTTTGTTATTATGATGCAAAATGGGCAGGCAAGGCACACTTTAGTGATTTTTAAACATTTCTTCTATGATGGTTATAATGCAGGATTTGACAATAGATGGTGTTCTTTGATGTGTATCATATTTCTATAATGGCTCAGTTTTTGCAGCATTGTGGTATAATCGCTACTGTACTGTTATGATTTCAACCTGCAAGTTGATAATTTAAGCACAATAACCACCACTTTAACCATTACCACTCTTTTCCCGTTGCACACTAAAAACTTAATAAGAACTTAAGCACAATAAACACCAGATCCGAAAATGCTTTTAGTAAATACATTCCCAGACTCCTGTATGGATAAGTGTCATAGTTAAAATCACTATCAGCCATCTACATCACTTTCACATTACCAATGAGACCATTTTACACCTTGGCACTTCTGCTGTGATAGTAGCTATGGTAAAACATTTCTATGTAGACATCAAGACTATAAAAATTATAGCAGCAAGCAATTACAATACATTACACTAAATAATTGATATAAAATAACTTACCAGTACACTGTTCTTGGCGTACACATTTGCCAGTGATGTAGTCTACTACTTCGTCATCTCCTGCACAATCACATCTGGCACACACTGCTGGACAGGGTTCAATTATTCCACTAGAAAGACGCAAACAATCTGGGGGACAAGCACTGGCACATGATGTTGTAACCTGGCCAACAATTGGACAAGCTGCATCTGAAATCAGAAGTGGCAAGTAACAACTACACCAATAGCAATAGCATTCTTTATCAATGTGAGTGTGGTATTGTAGACTTTGAACTATATCGAGACAATAATCTTTAAGTATGTAGACTAATGTTCATGAATAAAATTAGCTATTTTAGTTCTTGATACTTATTTTAGTAACTTTTAATTTCCTTTGTAGTTCTAGGACATTCTCTTAGTGTGACTATATAAATGTGCGCTGTTTGTAATACTTTCAGAGTGTGAATTATAATCTTATTGATGTGAACTTAGCTCTAGTAAATTAGCTACCACTAAGATATCACATATTGGCGACGAGAATTTCTATATACTCACACTATGGCTACTCATTTAGGAAAACTGCAGGAATTTTGACCTGAATCAGACTCTATCAAGTCATACTTGCAAAGAGTAACCTTATACTTTGAAGCCAATAAGATTGCTGCTAAGAAGCAAGTTGCAGTGTTACTTTGTTCAATTGGTGCTCCTATTTACACTCTCCTAAGTGATCTACTTGCTCCAGCTACACCAGGTGAAAATCACTTGAAGCTATTTCAAAAGCTCTACTCGATCACTTTGAACCAAAACGCTCCATAATTACAGAAAGATTTCATTTCCATAAACATGATCAGACAGCTACTGAGTCAATTGCACAGTATGATGCAGCCTTGAGGAAGCTTGCTACTCATTGTGTGATCGTTTTGTATGTAGGCTCCGTCAAGTCATGAAGCCATACAATGTGTCTATTAGCAGAGACTACCTTGACCTATCCTAAGACTTTAGAAATCGCAAGGGGGGTAGAATCAGCTGATAAAGACTCTACATCATTTAAGAAGACTGACACAATCAGTGTAATAAGACGCCCAGCAAACTCTAACTGTCAATTTGAAAGCTGCTACCGTTGTGGGCGTTCAAATCACAATGCTGCAAACTGCAAATTTAAAGAGACTCAAAGTCACAACTGTGGCAAGACTGGACATATCGCCCGCCTGTCGCTCTAAGGCTTCACATACCAAAGTCCCTCAAATTAAATCAACTGGGTAAACAAAAACTTTACATCAAAGGCAAAAAGACTCACCATTTACAAGATGACACACAACCACCTGCTGATGAAAATGCTAATAGCAGTGAAGATGAATTTGGGCTCCATAGAGTGGACACTCGTTCTGCTGACCCCATTATTGTTTCATTATCTTTAAATGGACAGAAACTTGACATGGAGGTTGATACAGGGGCAGCCTTCTCTGTCATATCAGAAGCCACAAAACAAGCTTTGTTTAGAAACAAAACTCTACACTCATCTAACCTGGTACTCAAAACATACACAGATGAATGTATGAAGGTAGAGGGCACACTCAATGTGACAGTGAAGTACGGCAACTAAACAAAGAAACTGATGCTAGTGGTTGTAAAAGGGAATGGACCAAGTCTCCTAGGCAGACATTGGCTGAAACACATTCAACTTGACTGACACAACAATTTCATCATAAGAACAGTTAAATTGAAGCCACTTAACTCACTTTTACAGCAACATGAGACACTGTTTTCAAAAGAGCTTGAAAAGATTCAGCCATTTACAGCTTTACTTCACATAAAGCCAGATGCTACTCCACGATTTTTCAAACCACGACCAGTCCCCCTTGCAATCAAAGATGCCATCAGCCAAGAACTTGGTCGGCTAGAAAGCAAGGGATTATCTCTAAGGTTCCTCATAGCCAGTGGGCCACACCAATTGTTCCAGTCCCAAAGAAAGATGGGAAATTTCGTATTTGTGGAGATTACAAAGTTACCGTCAACCAAGCTTTGTCAGTTGAAGAATATCCATTACCAACTCCTGAAAAGCTGTTTTCTACCTTATTAGCAGGGAAAATATTCTCTAAGTTAGACTTGTCCCAAGCCTACTTACAGTTGCCAATTGAAGACAACTCAAAACCTTACTTGATTATTAACACTCATCAAGGTCTGTATGCCTACAACTGATTGCCTTTCGGCATTTCCTCAGCTCCAGCTATTTTTCCAAAACTGATGGACACTGTTCTACAAGGAATTCCTGGAGTGTGCTGCTATATTGATGACATATTGGTCAGTACCTCAGATGAAGACAGTCACCTCCATATCCTTGAACAAGTGTTTACACGACTGACTACTCATGGTTTCAGATTGAAACTGGAGAAGTGTGAGTTCCTACTTAAGACTATTGAGTACTTATGACATGTGATAACTAAAGATGGTATTGAACCTGTCTCTTCCAAGGTAGAGACCATTGTAAAAGTCCCACCTCCTGCCAATGTGCAACAGCGTAGATCATTTTTGGGCTTGATTAACTATTATGGAAAATATATTCCAAATTTGTCAACACTTTTATACCCTTTGAACTCACTTTTACAATCAAACAAGAAATGGTGTTGGTCAACTGAGTGTTCCAAAGCTTTTCAGAATGCCAAGAATCAGCTAACTTCAGCTTGTGTACTTACTCATTTTAACCCCAATTTGCCAATTGCCTTAGCAGCTGACGCCTCTGCATATGGAGTGGGTGCAGTTATTTCTCCTATTTTCTCAGATGGTTCCGAGCATCCAATAGCTTTTGCTTCCCGTACATTAACAAGTGCAGAAAAGAACTATGCACAGCTAGAAAAGGAAGCTCTGGCACTGATCTTTGGTGTTAAAATGTTTCACCGTTACCTCTATGGGCGTAATTTCACTCTCATAACTGACCACAAACCATTAGTTACAATCATGGGACCAAAGAAGGGAATACCCTCTCTAGCAGCTGCACGTTTACAAAGATGGGCAATTTTATTGTCAGCATATGAATACACTATCCAATACAAGTCCACTACAAACCATGGTAATGCTGATGGTCTGTCAAGGTTACCGTTACCTTCAACACTTCCAGACTTAGATTCTCAGTGTGTAACCACTTTTAATATTGCATAAGTACAAGCACTTCCTGTAACTTTTGGAGATATTCAGAAAGCTACCAGGCGTGACACCATACTTGGCAAAGTCTATCGTTATGTACAAGAAGGATAGCCTACCAGAGGAACCTAACCTTACAAACACCGTGAGAATAAACTTGGTGTTGAGAATGGCTGTGTGATGTGGGGTATGCGTGTGATTGTACCAGACACTTCATTCACAATTACTGAATGCTAACCACTCTGGAATTACAAGAATGAAGGCAATTGCACAAAGCTACTTTCGGTGGATTGGACTAGACAAAGCAATTGAAGAATTGGGCAAATCTTGTCAATCTTGCCAAGCTAACCAAGCCAATCCAGCTGCAGCACCTCTACACCCTTGGATATGGCCTTACACCCCATGGAAACGGATTCATGTTGACTTTGCAGAGCCATACTTGGGTCACATGTTTTTCATTGTTGTAGATGCACACTCAAAGTGGCCAGAAGTAGAAGTGATGTCAACTACTATCTCTGTAAAGTCATGGATTGCCAGAACAATTAGTATCAGACAATGGTCCTCAATTCACATCTGCAGAATTCACACAATTTCTAGAAGGCAATCGTATTAAACACATCCTCAGTGCTCCTTATCATCCAGCCTCAAATGGCCTTGCCAAATGCTTTGTACAAGCACTGAAACGTATTTTGAAGGCTAGTTCCAATGATGGCAAATCAATTCACCACCGTTTAACAGAATTCTTGTTTGAGTATCGTGCAACTCCTCATGCCACCACTAATGTTGCTCCTTGTGAACTGTTCTTCAAACGAAAACTGAGAACACGTTTTGACCTAATGATGCCAAACACAAAACAACAAGTGACATCTAAACATGCAGATCAAAAGCAACATCATGACAAACGTTCCAAATTACAACCCATGTTTCCAGGCACTACTATATTTGTCAGAGAATACAATGGACCACACAAGTGGATACCTGGCGTGATTCTACAGAAACTGGGTCCAGTGACTTTTAGTGTTGCAATTAATAATGGCAGAACTGTCAAACGTCACATAGACCAACTATGTCATAGGATAGTGACTCCAAAGGCTATAGCCACACCTGCTACCACCTCATCTGACACAATTGACATTGACACTTATCCTTATTCACCACCAGAAGATACCACTGTCTCTGAAACTACCACTGAACAACATACCACTAATCCAGCTACAACAGAACCTCCTGAAAGACATTATTCGTTACGACAACGTCGACCTCCTGACTGTCTTACACTTAACTTTGATGGACAAAGTCACTCTTGACAGAGGGAGATGTGGTATTGTAGACTTTGAACTATATAGAGACAATAATCTTTAAGTATGTAGACTAATGTTCATGAATAAAATTAGCTATTTTTTTAGTTTCTTGTACTTGATACTTATTTTAGTAACTTTTAATTTCCTTTGTAGTTCTGGAACATTCTCTTAGTGTGACTATATAAATGTGTGCTGTTTGTAATAGTTTCAGAGTGCGAATTAAAGTGAATTATAATCTTATTGATGTGAATTTAGCTTTAGTAAATTAGCTACTACTAAGATATCACAGTGAACAGGTATGTTTGTGATCTGGTCCACTAGTACATATCTCAGCAAAGGTACTTGCAGTCAAACAGCATTACACTTATCAAGAGTTCATATTATGAACTCTTGCACTTATGCATGCACGGCTAACAGTTTAGCATTACTCCAAATAGTTATAAGCTAGTATTTGCGGTAGTTTGCATGCTTTAATCTTCACAATGAACAATCCTTATGCTGTTTGAAAACCTAACTGTGTGTATACCAACTATAGCCTACTTACTTGCATTAGGACACTGTGATTGCCTGACACACCTCCCCCGATTTTCATCAAGTACCATACTACCTGGGCAGCCACACCCTCTAATGCACACCTCTGGACATGGAGAATCAACATTGACATTAGAGCATGTATTCTGACACAATGGAACACAATCCATCATCTCCTGCCCCTCGTATGGACACTCTGCAACGAAATTATAAACACAAATAATTACATGTGTTGGGCCATTGTATTCCCCAAACAAAAACAAATGAATAGCTAACCAAGTAAAGGCCACCATTGATTTTTATTCCTTAGCTTGTTTCCTGTCACCACCCGCATAAAATTTTAGGTAACACCAATTTTAATTATTTTGATTATAAATCACGTGAATGCACTATGTCATGATAAAGGAAGGTACAGAATGACCAAGTGTTAAGGTAAATGTGTTACCATAAACAATGAAAGTTTGGGCTGACTAAAGTTTGGTGAATTTGGCAAATCAAGGAAATTCACCAAACTTTATTCTGCAATAGCTACTCAGTACATAGTTCCATATTAGCTGCATGGTAAATTTGCCAAACTTTTTGTCCGCCAACCTGCTATAATACAAGGTATATTTAATACTCATCTTCCATCAGTAGCTATCAGTTTTTTGGTGCACTAGAAAAAACAAGCAATACAATAATGATGACCAAATTCATCATCTACAAGGGCGCGAATTTGGTGGTCTTGACCTCTGACTTAGAGTTTGACTGTCAGGGTCGCAGATCTGCCTACAGTGAGTGCCTGGGTGTCACCCCCTTGATTTATGTCATTAGCTCATTATTAAGAGACTCTTTTCTTGTTTTAGACTTACCACTGGGCTCGAAGCTATTTGTGATACTGGCACAAGATGACACTCCATATGCATCTTCAGCAATGTTACAAGTAGCTTGTACAATCACTCTAGTTACAACATGTCCTCCAGTAGATAAGGTAGCAGACACACAAGACACATTCGTGATATCTTGAAAGAATGCGTCATCGTTTCCAGACGGGGCACAGTTGCAGGACGCATTGATGACTCGTGCTACCAACACGTTACTAGATCTGTTGTAGTCCTGACACAATGATTCCGACCTGGAGAGGGGAACACCCGATAATGGCGGGCACGAACATCCCAATATCACGGAACAGTAGACAGCGATTAAATACAAGGAAAGTGTCGTGATGGCGACACGCCCGTCCATGACGAATGCTTGTTTGTTTTAACTAATTAAAAATCTCGTTAATTGAAACCCCTCAAATATTTGCATGGTTTCCTGATTGTTATATTAGGCCATACCTATTTGATCCAGTCTGGCGCGGCCGCCCCTTCGCAAATTTGCGAAGGGGCGGCCGCGCCAGATGGACATAACACACGTACATACTGACAACTACACCATACTACTACTTATTACTATATACTTATTACTACCTACGTACTTAACTTAATCAATGTCAAAGTCAGGAAATTCGTCCTCAGCAGTAAGCGAATACTGGCGGAGTATCATTTTCGCATTGTACCTCCACAAAGTGTCCCACTTGTAGAAACTTTTGGTTTTTGGTCACCATTTGCGCTTCAGACCCTTCGTACCATTGCTGAACGCACCACAGTCAGAAGTGGTGCATCAACCAAACAGGCTCGTAAACATTTGTTACAACAACTGTCAGTTTCTTTATGGACGAACAATACCCGTATGATTTTACGGTACTGGGCTTTGCAGTGTGAGGACTCTGATTTTCCTTTCCCCAACCCCCCGTTGTAATTAATTGTGTTTGTAGTTTAGTTGTAGAGTAATTTGTATTGTAACTGTAAAAAAAAAATAAAAATAAAAAGTCACAGATATAGTTGCTGGAGGAGTTGGCGCCCAGCAAACTTTCTAGGTAAACCGTTTCTAACAGTTGTTCTGTCAGCTATGGATCCTAAAATTGATAGGGCATATGGTGACCAAACACCAAAGGTCTCACATACAAGAGGGATAAAATCTCCTCCATTATCATTCACAATGTCCTAGTATTGGTTGTCCTTAGCTATCTCACCAACAGCAGCGGCCACCCCAGCCTGAGAAGAAGCAGAAGATATGACAGCAGACTGAGTGGTACTCCTGACGGAGAAATCAAAATAGGCAGGACGACCAAGATGAAAGTCAGGGTGGTATATGTCGCCAGGACGAGATTGGTCAGATGAAATGCCTTGCTCCCTAAGAACACCAGGGTGATCTTGCAGCAAGGCATGGTGTACAACAGACACTAAAGCATTATGACGCTGGATCCTCAAGGGACCATGAGAGCACCCCAGCAGATGATCACCAAACTGGTCAATGACAGATAGACAAGTACAGAGTGGTAAAGAAGGGAACAAAGGAATGCCAAGCCACAAACGTAAAGCTATAGTAAAATCGTGAGGAGGAATAGCTAGACCCAAAGCAGGCTGTGGAAGTGCTTTAAGCCAACCAGCCCTGGTGCCAGAAGAATGTGATAAAGCACACAGACGTGCTTGATCACGAATAGTGGAACTGCTTACAAGCTGTTTAAAAAGTGAATCATCTAAAATGGCTTGAAGGTCAGTTTGAGAGGAGTTATACAACACAGAAACAGACATACCTTCGAAGAAAGCGAGGGAGCAATCCTCCCCGGGAAATGACATAAAAACATCAAAAGTTTCCACTAAGCGCGACACTAAAATACGGGCAGAATTACAGGACCCCACAAATGCAGGAGTAGCAGAACGTTCAGATTCACGTAGGCCCAAGCCTCCTAACCTAAATGGCAAGGTGGCTTGTGTCCAACTACTATCAGAAATTCCACAACACAAGATTCTACTAAGGCATTCTCGCAACCTAAGGTCAAAATGTGAGGGAAAGGAGCCCAAAGAGGAAGATGGCACACAACGTAAAAGGTGAGTTTGATCTTATGTTGCGCGGGCAAAGTTTGGGTAGGTAGCTAGGTTGGTTTGAAAATGAAAATGATAAAAATTTTAAACACAAGCATACAAAATGCAAATAATGAATGTAGCTATAATAGTACATACACAGTTAAAAATCTAGGTTTCATACTCTTCTAGTAGCATCAGATATCTCCAAAAGAGCTTTCCCATTGTATTCTACAATTTTAGAGCATTGGACGATCTTCAATGGTCCCTTTGGACTATATCACGAGGGTGTTGATGTGTTGTCTTTAATTAAGTACACGTGATCCGCACACGTGATTTTTAAAATTATTTCATTTGAAGAAAAATGCAGTCGGTCGGGCCCGCGCAACATAAGATCAAATAGGTATGGCCTTAGAATATTTAAAATTTTCCATTGATTCAACCATAGCACTCATAGATATTATATACTACGCACTCATAGATATTATATACTACACACTCATAGATATTATATACTACGTACGTAGTATACACCATCTATGATTCAACTGAATAGCTTAGCTGCACCCTGATATCAAACACATTCACTAGAACACTGACTATAGTATGTTCACATTGAGCTGAATCAAAAACAGCTAAAAATTAAAGTGGATTTTTTCTCAACAGAGTTAACATTTCAGCCAACCAGATGATTATTGGTAACAGCAAGGGTGTCAACAGCAGACACGTACGGTTTGGCTTCATTACAAGTTCAGGAAAGGGCAGTAATGGACACTGTACTTATATGGCTTCTCCATAAGAAATGTATTGTGAAAATTTTGATTGGCCATAATTAATTTTGTCAAACATTTGAACAAAAAGATTTTGAAATATTTTTGGCAGGTCAAGCAGTACTATAAATGAGCCAAATTTCAAGATCATGTGTAATCGCATCCATGAGTTATTAAATGTTTTTGAGGATTCAGCTCAACATGAACATACTATAGTTTAGAGCAATATATCTAAAGATTTTTCAAAGTAGCTATATCCAGTAGCTACACTTCTTTCAAATGATTTTACACCCAACTTCAACTGAAAAATTATGTAGACTTTTTAAGTTAGCTGAGCACCATGCAGGTTTGAATAACTGAGGTTTTATATTGTTATTTCAACCCTATAAGTGCTGATTTACACAGCAATTTTATTCATTTCATTCAATTTAAATTTACTGGATATACAGACAAGGAGTGCCAGTCTGATGTGTCCAGGGCGGGGACCATGGCAGCCCCAAAAATGCAATCATAATATATATGCTACATCAACAGTGTTATTTGCTAAAGAAATTGTCATTCAAGAGTTGGATAGCATTTGCAGCTTGGACTTGAACAGGGGTAGAGTGTTAGTTACTCAGTTTCAGTAATTAGGTAAATCATTATTCCAATCTTGGCCAGATTGTTCTTGAAAAGACTGAAGTAGTATATAATCAATTGGTAATAGTGATAATGAAGTGGAGAGGATGGTACAATGTTTATAGTAAAACAGTATCGGTACTGTGAGTTAGGGGTGCATGATTTCAAGTGTTGCCTTAATGATCACATGAGCAACACTTTCTAGAGTAAATTATAAATCATGCATGCAGTTATATTGGATGATGATCAATCAATTATCAATAGCTAAGGATTGCATAGCAAGAAACATCTTACCATCCATTACATAGTTAGTTTCAATGTTTTTTTCTTAAAAGACATACAAAATGTATCTATATATGGTGCAAAGGATATAAATTTGTAAAGTTTTACATCTAGCTTAAAACACCACAATGTTTGACCATGCAGCAAATTGTGCTATTGTCAATTTTTATTATTAAGCTTTACAGCACAAGTACATCACATGACACATGTGATCATTGAGTACATCACATGACACATGAGATTATATAGTTCTAAGTGCATGCTGACTGACAGTGTGGTAACTATTGAGTTTCTCTTTTTATCCAACAACATAATAGAAGCTATAGCTATATACAAACAGCTATACTTCCTGTAATCCAGTCAGGAGGACTGATAGAAAGAGACTCATACTGGCATAGACTGTATATGACCCCATCTGCAAAATAAATGTATTCGTTGCATGCGTACATGCACACATTGACTGCATAGATCTCAGCCTAAAGTGATGAATATGTAGTTATAACAATTAAGGTTTCTGCCAGACAAATACTCAGAGACCAACCAATACTTCTACTAGTACTGTCACATCATTACCTTTTCAATTAATTAATCAATCCATTAAATGCTAATTTATTGCAGCTGTTAACATGCAGTTACAATGTAGCTAGCACTGTGTCTATCGAAAGATAGAGATAGTTTACTACTGTGGTGTCATTGGACCATGCACATGCACATTTGATGATCTGTTAATGGTAGCTAGTTAATATGATAACAATTAAAGTTGGCTGCTATCAGTATAGCCATGAAAAAGGTGCACTCCAACATATCTAGTGTTGCTATCTGCCTTGTACATCTAGGTCTGTGGCTTACAGTCAATGCAAGTATATAGTTAGCATTTTCCAGTTGACAATACTGTTTTGGAGACCACTTTATAGCTACTCAAGAAATGACTGGCTTTAGTTGATCACCTGCTGCTCTATATGCACTTCTCATTCTTCTCAATGCAAATCAGAGTGTATTCACACACACACACACACACACACACACACACACACACACACACACACACACACACACACACACACACACACACACACACACACACACACACACACACACACACACACACACACACACACACACACACACACACACACGTACACGTACACACACACATGTACACACATGCACGCACGTACACACACACATGTACACGTACACACATGCACGCACACACACACACACACACACACACACACACACACACACACACACACATGTACACGTACACACACACATGTACACGTACACACATGCACGCACATACACACACACACACACACACACACACACACACACACACACACACACACACACACACAAGCACGCACACACACACACACACACACACACAAGCACGCACACACACACACACACACGCACGCACGCACACACACACACACACACACACACACACACACCCGTACCTGGATTACAAATCACTTTGAAAGTTGATATTCAATGTCTGCTAGAACACGGAATCAAATGAACACTATAGCTACCACCATTTCCACAATGTAGACATGCACTTGTGCCTTGACATGTCCTGACAGTCTGAGACTCAGACTCCTGGTGTCCCTTAATGTTCGATGGCGGATAGGTCGAACTATCATACTCAACATCTAGTGCTAGGGGTGGTGGCAAGGGGTGCTAAATACCCCCGCAGGGGGGGGGGAACTATCATACTGTCGCTGTTCCCTGCTGTATGTCTGGATCTGATGCTATCACATGGATCTAATTGCGGTAAATTTCCGATTCAGGTGATTTCTTCCAAATATGGAATTAACTTCCGTTGATAGTGACCGCATAGATTCATTATTCTCGCAGTCGGGCGCACACTAGACTAACGGTGTATAGATCAGTCAGCTGTTCGGTGTTCCTCGGTTGTTCTGATTCCACTTCGTGCCACAGTTTCGCCAGCTTTGAATATATGTAAAACAGGTAAGTGACTGGTGATCTGATATGACAATGACATGTAGCTAGTGCTCGAGCTAGTGAAACCTCGAGTGAAACAGCGCTCGGCACGTTCATATTAAACTAGTTTGGTTTTTTGGTTACAGGATGGCTAATAATAGTGTTTCTGAAGGACTAGACCAGTTTAAGAGCTCCGACAAAGGTATGATGAAAAAAATTATGTACTTATAAATTCGTACAAATGCGAAAACTTACAGGTTTCATATACATAATAATAAAAGATTATCATGTACTCCTGGTTTCATTAAGCACAAATTTTCCTTTACTGCAGCTACCAGTACTCCACTACTGAAGGACCTCCAAAACCACATCACTCACTGTTATGCTGTCTACTGGAGAGTGATAGGAACACAGCTGGATCTACCTAATGAAACACTCAACATCATAGAACACAGCACTGACATGGATGGTGTGCCAGCTTGTTGTAATGCTATGTTGGAGAAGTGGCTTGAAGTTGACCCTTCTGCTAGTTGGGAGAAGCTGTTTAAAGTGATTGAATCACTTGCAGTGTCCACCACCAATCAAGCTGACCAAGGTATGATGCTGCAATAATTCTTAACTGTTTTCTGTTACCATACAATCATGTAAATCTCTTGTCTACAGGAGCAAATGCAGTTACCATATTGTCTGAAAGAATGAGCCAAATGAATATACAAGCACAGTTTTCTGTTGATGAAGATGTTTGGCCGCCTACAAAACCAAAGAAATTCATACCACTACTGTTAGTTCACTGTCGAGGTAAGCACTCAACTGCAATGCCATCATGCAGATATGTGACTGGGTCTGTCAAAACCTGTCTTACCGCCCATGACAGCAGATTTGATTTTCACCAAGAACACAAAGCTACATAAATAAACTATCAAATTTCACAATCAAAATCAGCCAGACTTGAGTGGTCTGCTTTTTCTGGCTGCTTTTCCTAAGCACAGAGGTGAGCCGTACAAGCAGTCTGGGCCCCAATGGAGCTCTGGCCAGTCTGGGGATGGCTGTGTGTGGCTGTACAGCTTCGTGGAGTTGAATAAAGACATTTGCTGTAAATGTCCTCTCATTTCAGCCAGTTTTGAGACCTTAATGGCTCATAACTTGGCCCAATTCATCCCTACGCCTTCTTCTTTAATTTTTATACAATCCCCCGGCCCTCGCCTCCCACCCCTTTTGGAGCTCTCCTGGCAGAGTCAACCCCAGTATAAAACTATCTAAAATGGCGGAAACTTAAGTGTTGGCTACTTCTACTGTAGATGCTCTTGAAGCTACGTAAAAAGTTGTTGTAAATCGTGTGAAAATTTGGTACACTTAACTTCTACCATTGGCGAGCTACAACGCACTGAATACTTAAAACCAGCATTTCTCGATACTTTTAAAATAGGCGATAAAACCGTTTTTGTCAGACTGGGTCACATATATATTGATGACCTCCCTTTCTCAGGTAGTGCCTCCAAGTGTTGTGGACTTGAAAGCCATGAAGTTGCTACTACAACTGAACAACTGATAAATATCCTGGCCCCACTGGAAGAGAGTGATCATCCACAGTTCCTTTTAGTTGAGGGGTTGCCTGACACTGGAAAGTCTACACTATTACATGAAATCTCATACAAGTGGAGTACAAAGCAACTGTTACAAAAATTTAAGTTAGTTATTCTTGTGCAATTGTGCGATCCTGCTGTACACAAATTTCAGTCCTCAGTGACCTTCTTGAGATTTTCTGTCAGCCAGACCAGAAAGATGCAACAATTGCTACAGCTTGTAGCGACTATTTCATAAAGAATTATGGTAATGATCTCCTTTTTCTTTTTGATGACTTTGATCAATTCCCAGAAAACCTTCAGAATGATGGCTTGATGGGTGGTATACTTAAACGTCAGGTGCTGCCTAGATGTGGCTTGATAGTGTCATCTCATCCACGTGCCTCAGTGAAGCTCCGACACGAAGTTACCATCAAACTCCACTTACTGGGTTTAGCTGAAGAGGAACGAAGGCTTTACATTGAAGAGTCGGTTAAGGGAAATCCACAGAAGGTCAAAGAGCTTACTGAATATCTTGAGAGCCACTTCATAATAAACAACCTTTGCTATGTTCCTTTTGTTATGGCAGCACTGCTTTATTTGTATGAACAAGGAGTTCCTCTTCCCAGTACTTCTGCGGACTTTTATCACTGTTTCATCTGTCTCACTATCCGTCAGCATCTTGCCAAGTCTGGTCATCCTCTAACAAATAACAACACATATTTTCATGACTTACCAAAGCCCTGCAAGGAAATTATCAAGCAGCTAGCTAAGCTGTCGTTCGAAGCTATTGATGTTAACAAGGTAATCTTTACTTTTGAAGAGATAAGAGCTTCTTGTCCAGGCTTTACAGCCATTCCTGGTGAAGTCAATGGACTTGGCCTTCTCCATGCTGTTCAACAGTTCGGCTTAACTGAGAAAGCGTTGACTTTCAAATTTTCACATTTCTTTATACAAGAGTTCTTGTCAGCTTTCCATGTCATTCAGCTACCAGCATGTGACCAGCTAATGGTACTCCAAGAGAAGTTCTGGAGCAGTCCTCATGCTAACATGTTTTCTATTTACGTTGCACTCACCCGTGGACAACAATCAGCATTTAAACAGTTCCTTAAGCACACAAATGAGCAGCCTTCCTTCTTACAAATTATCAAGCAATTTTTCTAACCTGATAGAACAAGAGACAATGTAATTATTTTAGATAAATTTCTCAGCAATCAAATGAAATGTTTACACCTCTTGCATTGCTTTTATGAGGCTGGGGATGAATTCATGTGTCAATTTATCCAAGGTTCAAAATGCTTCAACGAAGTGTTTAATCTCGAGGAAATTAGGTTATCTGCTTATGATATACAGTGTGTCGTTCTCTTTCTTACATCCTCACCCTGCAAACAGTGGGTGAAGGTTGACTTACAACGGTGCTGCATTCAAGATCATGGTCTTCATGTAATACATCGTAACCTGTTACATACTGATCTCACTATCCGAGAATTGAACTTAAGTGATAACAGCCTCACAAGGTCATCCTCCTCTGCCATCAGTGACCTTGTCATCCACTGCCAAGTGGAGGTATTGTGGGTTTTTAGTAACCAGACCATTAGAGAGGATCATTCACTTTATGACATGTTGTCCCATCCCTCCTCTAAGCTGTTAGAACTGTACATGTTGGCTACCAGTCTATCATCTACTGCAACTATTGCCCTCTTCACTGCACTAGCAGTGGGGAACAAACTTCGTCATCTGCCTTGGTTACATCACTGATGAAGCATGTGATGCCATTGTTACTTCACTGAAAGAGAATACATCTCTGGTCATCCTGAAGATGACAAACAATGCGATCAGTGCAGAAGCTGTTCAGTGTGTGGTACAGTCACTCTACCTTAACAACACTTTGGAAGAGCTACAGTTACCTTATTACCCTGAAGATGATGAGAAGTTGATCAATTCTCTACAAAACGAAGTTAAAAAGAACAGAGAAATTCGAGGTTGCCATACAAAACTAAACATCTTGTGCATGAACTACATATCTTAAAGTTATTGTTGTACATATGTAGTAGTTGTAAATATGTTGTATTAATTATCAGTACCAATCAAGCATCATGTGTGTTGAACAGATAACATAATTTCAATTTGATTAATGGACTGCATTATATTTTATTTTAAGCATTTTACAACAGTGTTTTCACTATTGCTTATTAAACAGACTAGTGATCTATCCTAATACAACAGTCGCTTATTGCATCAAATCAGGAACATATCAGGCAGTCATATAGCTTCAAATGAATTCAACAGTTGATTTTCTCAGTTTATTGTATTAACTATAATGTACTTAGCTAGGATCAATGTCTTTTCATTGCAACTGCTAATGGTAAAAACAAGACTCCTTGTTTTTTAGACTCACTGATACATTAAAAGCAAAAAAAAACCAGCTGACAAAGACTCGACTGTTCTATTAGAGCATTTCATTGACTATTAGAGTAGTGTTTCATTAGAATAATCAAACACTGAACTTTGGCTAAGAACAAAGATGTGGGAATACCAGCACATTACTCATAAGTAAACCATCAAAGCTCATTGTTCTGAATTGACATGTTTTTAACAGTTATATGAAAAAATGTGAATATGTATGTGATCATGTTAGGTGAGGGGTTCAGTTGGTTCATCTGAAGGAGGCTTCGAGTATTTTGATCTCATCTTGTTGAGCTTCTCAAGCCATCTAGCTTTCTTCTCTGACGATGACAATTGCTAACATATAAAAAAAGAAAGATGCATATACACTGTAGTTAGGTTGTAAAAAAGTAAGTAACACTTACTGTTGCAGATACTACTGCTGGTTGTGATTTCTTTTCTTCTGGTGGTTTTGAAACATTACTGACAGTTACATCTTTATCACCAAATATAGCACTATCATGGTCCTGCTCACTGATAGAAATGGTAGGAAATGGAGTTGTTTCAGAACTGCTTTTATCCTATATATAAGACATGCACTTGGTTTTAAGTCACATGTGACAATTATCTAGTGCACCTTGGTGGTTGTTTTCGTAGCCCTTAGAGCACTTTCGAATCGCTGCTGATGAAATCCTTCCTTTTCTATACTGGCTATTTGCTTGGAACTTGGAACAGTTAATATCCTCTCCATCTTCACTGGTAGTACATGTATAATTCAAAATGTTTTGAATTATGAACTGACTTTGTTCTTCCTCTTTTTTCTTCTTCTCTTGTTGGTCCAGTAACATTTTCAGTCTGGCTCTTACCTTCTCAGCTCCAGTCTAATATAATGGTAGCACCACTAGGAACTACTTACACACACACACACACACACACACACACACACACACACACACACACACACACACACACACACACACACACACACACACACACACACACACACACACACACACACACACACACACACACACACACACACACACACACACACACACACACACACACACACACACACACACACACACACACACACACACACACACACACACACACACACACACACACACACACACACACACACACACAACACACAGTATTCTAAGTACAGTACCAGGTTACTGGTTGGATCCCTATAGAAAGAAGGAACACAATCAAACATTGCTGATATTGCCTACCATGTACTCACTCATTTGAATCTTTCTTCCCATCAACTTTCTCTTTTGCTGGTGGTGGTGATTCAGACCTAATGGCAACCATTACTTCTACTACCAACAGTACACTCTGAATTCACCTTTTTCTGTGTCGGTCATGAGATCTATGTTGTTTGTGGTGTTTACTATGTCTCTCGCGTGATCTGCTCCTCGATCGCCTCCCATGACCTACAAGAAGACAAATTATTCAATACAGACTGTAGGAATGGTCTGGTTTGTCAACAAAGATCATTTACCATGTACTTCAAACTACCATGGTATTTATACTGCTCAACAAAAAAGTCTTCATGCAAATAAGTCTTTCCGAGCCGGTTACCCAATTACTGAAAATGGCGCGTAAAAATGCACAACACATGTGAAACTCAACCTGCCTTTGACATGCGTGTAAATTCACTAATAAAATACAACCACACTGAAATTATTTTACCTGAACTTCTTGGGGGAGAAAACATGGAAAAGTTAGTGTCTCCAAAACAGTGGCAAGATTCGAAACGTACTTTTTGTCCCGTCTTCGCTTGTGATGGCCAGAATCTGAGCTGCTTGAAGTACTGCGGCGTCGTCTTTTCCTTTCACGAGATCTGCTTCGCTTTCGCTCGCTTTTTCTGCGAGGGCTTCTCGAGCGCCCCATGCTAAAAACTCGCACCCACAATCAATAATTTATACAATATTGAGTTACTAGACTAATTCTGGAATTGTAAATACAAAATTTGTAATTCGAAATGAGATATTGTTTTAAACACCATCGACGTGCTAAACTATCCCGAAAAACCAATTTGGCTACGATGACGTTGTGGACTCAACTGTGGAAGTTAACATGATGAGCTTTGTTCAAACTATAACTTTCGAGAACGTAGAACTGCCGCTACGCGCGCAGCCTTCAGCCACAAGCGTGAGGTCCAACAACTCTCGCAATGGTAAGCAACAACGCCAATGAACACGTTATAAGTGATAAGTAGCCCTTAGCTAGTCTACCCTAATTTGGTATTGCTTAACGGTATCATTAATGCCGTAGTATGGTAGTGGGTGTGTGTGGCGTTGATAAACCTTTGCTTCTTTCCCACTCAGGTTTTTCACCACGCAGGACACCCAACACTGCTTTCCTCGCATGGCGGAGTAGTGCCAGCAGTAGCCAGACTAGCCTGGGCAGTAGTTGTAGCAGAAGGAGTAGCATGCTTTCTCGTGGCACGAAATCCAGTGTAGCAACTGCAGGACCATATCATCACCTTGGCAGGCCAACTAAAGCGAGGTACTGTTTGTGTGTGTGTGCTTAGCTGATGGCATTTATCTCATGTATCTCAGCCTGTTGAGAATGAAGTCTTGTCCAGTTCTACTTAGTGAGCCGGATTATCAACATATAGCACGTAGGAGGAGAGAGTTTGGTAAGCCAGAAATGGTTTGTTTTATTTGCTAACTTATCAAAACTTAACACCTACTCTGCAGTAAAGCATAGCAAATCAGTGTCTGCAACAACCATCATGTAAGTCACTGTAATATTTGTATAATATATATAGATTTTCATTATGTGATTTAAATACGCTATGGAATATTTGGTTACATGGATCATTGGTTCTCACAGGGAGAATATTCTACCAGGTATGTGCGTGATTGTGTGGGCCACTCACACATTGTCAATTGGTCTCCTTTTATATGTATAGAGGGAGAGTCAACACATGCCTTCTTAACTGGAGCCAGATACAACAGGTTAGAGCGTCTTGTAAGAAGTATATATGTACTTCCTGCATGCAATATTTTAAACTATGGGGCTACCTGTCTGTGTCTAACAATATAGCAACTAAAATAGTAGCATATGACTATGGAGACTGCAATGTATTAGAGATACACATTAGTTTTTATTGCTGTGTTTCTAATACAGTGCTCAATGTGTTGATTCTAAGTCTTTGGCACGGCTGGGGGTATATGTGACACGTGGCAGCGAAGGAAAATCATTTGTGAACACTGCTCCAATACAGAGAGGTACAATTTTATTTCTCAACATGTAACGTTACTTTTCACACTACAGAAGATGACAATCCCCCATCAGATGTTTCCATACATCGTCAAGCTTGGGTGTCACCTAACTATAAACAGCATCACGGCTCCACTCATACAATAAGTACTTCCAGTTCATCTGTTGAAAGAGAACTTACAAGAATATTTGGCCCGGATGATGATTGTTCAGACACCAGTAGCATGTATACTAACAGTCAAATGTTTAATGAAACAGTTATTCTAAACAAGCAAGAGACTTTAGAAAACAAAAATGTTTCATCTTTGAAAAAGAGGCCTTCTTCATGTGATGACAGGTTGTTAGCAAAGCCATTCAAGCCTAAATCATTGCCAGTTGTATCATTCAGCCCGAAAGTTGAGGATGTTTTAATTGAGGAATATTGTGACAGTGAAAGCACGGCTTCTAGTGTCGTTGACGAAGAAGATCGACTCAATTTGGTCTCCCCTCTGGCTCAGCAGCTAGCTAAGGACATCTTAGAAGCACTGGATGCTGACAACAGCAGCAACAGCAGTACCCCCACTAACCCAGAACAATTACAACAGGTTTTCTCAACTTCACCGGATAAATCACCACTACATAGCACAACAGTATTTGACCTTTCAACTCTTCAAGAAAACATTACATGATAATTATGACAATGTTCAGTACAATACCAAACACACCTGTGATACTAGTTAAGTGCATGTACAAAACTTTAACAGAGTCATCAGTGATATAACTGCTACACACACAATCTCATAAATAAGGGTATTTTTAAGTGTTTACCGAGCACAAGAGATACTGAGCACAAGAGAACAAGTTAAGTTGTTTTTATAACAAGCTGTTTTGCATGAGTGCATGTGAGTGAAGGCTGTTACACTGTGGAGTGGCCACCTTTCATCAGTAGTGTTTGAACACAGTTGCAAATTCTTATTGGATTCTTGCAATCAAGTATGTCACCAGCGGTGCACAGCTGTGATAGCAACACATAGTGGGTGAGGAATACACAGTGAGTTACACACTTACATGTCTAATGCCTAATTTTGCACAAGCCTCAAGAAATGCATCGACATTCTTTGTCCTCTTTACCATGTTCAATGGCTAAACGAAAGAAAATTGAAAAATTGTTAGAATACGTTAAACACTTATACTAGTGTTGTTCTAGTCGGACTAATACTAAATCTATATGGCATTTTTCATTTAGTTAGTTGATCAAACTGTTAGTGACTTTCGGTTTTAAACTAAAACTATAGCTAACAGGACAACTTATTTGATCAATCTTTTAGTGTGATGACCACAACTATGCTAAAAGGACCTACTATACTACAACTATTGCAAATTAATTGCATTAGTCAAAACTTTACTAACAAAATCATTCTAAAATTTTAGTAATAAAAAAAAAAACTGACAATACATTGGTCCAAAAGCTAAAATGACATAAATTTAGTCGTAAGACTAATACTAATAATTTTTAGTAGACTAGACTAAAACTAAAACAGTTGTCCATGACTAGAACAACACTATTGTACAGTATATTTCTTCCACTTATTGTCAGGCTTATTACCACAAAAAATTATGCTTTTTAACAAGTCAGTTTTAGGGGGTCCACAACTAACCTGAGTGTCAAAGATGGAAGAGATGGTCCTAGGGAAGAGTTGGTTGACCAGTTGGCACAAGATGACTCCATCGCTAAAGCAACTAATAATATCGTTCTTCAATTTGATTGACAGTACCATCTCCACCGACTAAAACAAGAAGAAGCAACAAAGTAAACTGGAACTTTCTTTTAATGAACACTTGGAAGGTCTAAAAAGTCGAGAATTACATTTGATCCCAAAATAAAATCAGTCCCCTTTTTTAAAATGGTAAAGTTTCATCATAAATGGAACAAATTCCTAGCCTCTTATAAAAAGTTCTTGCATCAATGTATACCCCTAAACAAGTGTCCGTGTGGGGCTGAAATATTATTTTATAGTAACTAAGCTGCAACATACTAACATCTTTAACATCTTCAATCTTCTCCAATTCAGCTTGTATGTTTCTCTTCTGTCGTTTTATTGTATAATCTGTTTGTTTCTCACTGACTAATTGTTGGAAGACTGGCTTGCCTGTATCCTGAGTGGAGAACACCTTTTCTATCCAGTCAGGGTCATTGGGTGGGGGAAATGACTGGCGATGTGACAAGTTTGGTGAACCGCCGCTACTGTGCATTCTCAACTCAACATCTTTAACACTTGCAAAAGTAGCTGATTTCTTTTTAATGGTTGCTGAGGAACTCTCCAGCTTTCTTCTTGATACAGGAGAACTGGTTGGCGACAGATGAGGCTGATTGAGAACTACAGGCTTACTTAAATGAGACGTAGTATTAGAAACACTTAAGTTCTTAACAGGCTTCCTTAAATGAGACGTAGTGTCAGCTACACTTAAGCTCTTCCTTGGCACAGGAGACTGCCGAGGACTTTCCTCCATGGCCATTTCTTCCTTCATCAAATCACTTTGTAATAATGACAGAACTGTATCAACCTCCTCCAGTTGTATGCTGTCCGGTTGATGTTTGGATACTGGCGTCATGATCTCCATATCAGGGGTGACCTCTCTGCTACCCATTGTCACTGGTGTTACCTTCAAAGTGTTGTTACCTTAGGGAATAGGTGAATACACGATGATAATGTGAGGTAGAAGAGTGTAATACTATCACGTTGTGATGTTATGGTGTATATCCCCCCCCCCCCCCCTCCCCCACACACACACACAATCAACCTTGAAACTCCAAGTATCATTATTGTTAAATAGCCAAGACACTTGTTTAATAAAGTAAGCTCACAGGAGTTGCTACTAGAAGGAAACATATTTCAGGAAATTGCATGTATTAATTGCATTTGCAATTTGCAAGCAAAACCTTCTGCAAGTTACCAGAAATTGACAAACCATCCACATCCAGTGTTCTTATGTATCTTAGTTAAGCAGTTAAGACAATAAAAGTATCACTGAAAATCGGAAACTTATAAATATCCACTTAAATTTTTTAGTTCATCTTCAATGAAAATTCAAATCTGAAGAATTAACAGAAACAAAATGATCTCACAGGAAAGTGAAGTATTGTGTATGGACAAAATTGATAGCCAGTACATCCACTGCCATAAACTAACAATGACATCAACTGCAGTTAAGTGATATCCCCTGCTAGCTAAGCTCAAGCTGATTATTATACCAAGCTTCTCAGTACAAGCAATGGAATTAACTGAAACCCACAATGTGTCATGCATGCCCTGACTAAATGCTCGTGTGGATGGTGCCCGTAGTATTTTTGACACAGCCTACTAAATTTTTCCTGATTCATATAATTTGGCATTATCCTGCAAAAAAAAATTACAGCCTTAATACCTGGTGTACTTGCCAGCCAGCCCAGTCTGGATTCTTGTTTGTCATTTGATCAGGAAAAGATCATTGATTGGTGTTGATAACATTTTAGAATGGAAAAAATAATTCTCTGGGTAGGTTGTATATACTTGCTATGTACTCTCACTTAAGAACTCTGCAATAAACCACAGAGCCTACCCCCTGAGAGTATTGATTTAACACTAATTGATTAATTATAATTCACAAATATGTGATAAATACTTGTACCACTTATGAGTATGGTCACCCACATGCTGCAATAGATTTTGAGCCCCACCCACCAAATATTATTCTGGTGTATTCCAATGCATCTCCACATAATAACCATGTCACTGCACCAGCCACACCCCAAAACCATTCAAGCAGCCACAACCACAAAGCCTCAAATGCATTGGAAACACACGCAAATCAAAACCATTTTTTCTAATTTATGAAATGCTTTGGTTTTCTTTTTTCAGTAAATGTTTTAGCAGCATGAGGGGGACATCTATGATGTTTGACAAGGTTATTTAGAAATATTTAAAATATTCATTACATAAACATAAAATAGATGAGGATGCATTGGAAATTGCCAGAAAAATGTACAGAAATTGATATATAGTCCTAACATTGTATATGCTATAATTACAAATACAATAATAATTTACAATATATACAAAAATTAGCTGGCAATGGTGTCAGGAGAGTAAAGACCAAACCACGTACGTATTTATACTATAAAGAAATTTATCATTATGAAGCATTCTCTTTTTTTACCCAGGGTGTAAAACTTCGAATAGAAAGATTAGAGAAAGACAAGAGTCAATTATTAAAATTTTATACATCAGACTCGCATGAGAATACAGTGGGACGGCTCAGAGCTAGCCTACCAGTCGACACTGCCTTCGATGCCATGCCGGGTGTTAGGAGGGATGGGGAGGTTGCGGTTGGCAAGTCCATCGATCCTGATGAAATGTTCTGCCGAGAAAACAAAGAATGTGAAGTTTATTTTAGCATGTTTACGTACCCTCCTCATGGGAGCAAGGCAGTCTTCAAAATGGTGTGAAACATCGTGTTGCTGTAGATGATAAAACAACACACACAGTACATATGTACACGTACACGTACACGTACACACGCATGCCACACAAGCACGATATTAAGCCATTGAGGAACCTTACAAAAACACAAAACACCCCCTAATCTTCACAAAAGGTTTTTCCAACAACTAATGCAGTAACACTACACAATCATTGAAACTAGTACAATGCAAACAGGATGATGAAGGAATGGTAACACAAGCTATTAGATTAACAATATGAGATCACCAATACAAATAGAGGCCCATTAGTTTAAACTCTCATACAGCTTCAAATTCTCACCTTCTCTTCTTTGCTCATAGCATTTGAGCGAGTTCTTGACTTGGATGATGCCGTAGAACGGTTGTCTGTAGTATATGTGTTAACATCTGTTTGAGATAAGCTGTACGACGCACTAGAAATAATTTTAAACACAATACAAACATACTTGAGGAATTATTAAACATACCTTGTTTGGGTTGTAGCGATAGTTTTAGCTGCTGTATTGCTAGTAGTGTGAGTTGAATTCCATGAGCCAGGACGAGCATTTACTTCTGTTGGAAGCTTTCTACTATTGTTGCTACTGGTTACCGGAGGTGAAATAACATTACGCTGTAACAATAAGGGAAGTAGACTTTATTCAGTGACACAAAGTACAAGGCAGTTTACTTTACCATGACAACAAAAGCACACATTAACAATGAAATTTGAAGGTCACATATTTCCTACACATAACACAATCTTAAATATGGACACTTTACAATAACACACTGTGATAGTAATTGAGGGTTTGGGCTAAAATGGTGCATCACATATACTACTACTCAAAAGTGTGGTGGTGACACAGTACAACACATCACTTACGGTGTTGTCAATTTCATTGTGGCTGTTAGCAACTGGAATGGTAGGAGAATGTTGTGGCTTTATTTCTGGTTTCCTAGTATCCTTGATGAGGTTACGAGGGAGAGTGCTATATTGGGCTACACGTCTTGTGGTGTTGGGTGAGGCAGGAGAGTTTGCTGACTGTTTTCCTGTTAACTGTTTCCTTTGTTTGTCAGGACTCTGAAGTGTGCCCTATTAAGATAGGATTGTGTTAAAAATAGTGTTGACTGCACTGATATGTGGAAAAGAACAAATCATAATTGAACCAACTCACTTCACACGCACACACACACACACACAAAAAAAAGCAAAGCCTATGGCAGCCATACAAAGCACAGCTATTGCCGCCCAGCGAACCAGCACTGGGATGCTTGTTCGCCATTCAGGCACTTAATTCTTACGCAGGCAAATCCTCCTGGGGCAGGGCTAGTAACCCGCAGGTGGACTGTCCAGGTATCACGGAGAGAGGTTACAGAACCCAAAGTTCCACAATGACCTCAATACCGCTAAGCAAGACAAGGACAGTTGGACATTTGCTTCACAGTTAATACCAGGTACCCATTACAGCTGGGTGGGCTCCTTCCTCAGTTGACACCAGGTCACCATTAACAGCTCGGTAGACTGGAGCAATGTGAGCAAAGTTTCTTGCTCAAGGAAACAACAAAGTGGCGTAACCGGGAATCAAACCTGGGACCTTTTGATCACCAGGCAGATGCCCTAACCACTTTGCTATACTGCTTCACACACACACGCGCACACGCACGCATGCATGGACATCCACAAACATACAAAATCAAATACACACATATCTTACATTGTATCTAGACATATCTCCAGGGTGCAATTGATGTCTTGCTGCATCTCCCGGCTATATGTGATACACAGGGGAGTAAGTTAACAAGTTGACAGATGTGAGTACATACCTCATATGGACTGCTGAATGCAGAGCTCACTAAATTTTTCACTTCATCATAAAAACTTCGATTGCTGAAAGCAAAATAAATTACATATCAACAAGTTAATCAGCTGTACACAATGAAAGGAATGTACAAAAATGGACTGACACACACATGCACAAATGCATCCACGCATGAATGCATCCACGCATGAATGCATACACGCATGAATGCATACATGCATGCACACACACACACACACCTTACCAACCACTACAACACTAAAACACACCTTGGTTCATCAGACCTTGTTGAAATGTTTGACATAGGCCGTACTCGACGAGGATGCGTTGAATGGGAGTTACCCTTCCGAGATTTTCCTTTTGTCAACAAACTCTTCTCCTACAGAAATGCACCCAACACATAGCATATGACACCAAGTGGAGTGCTATGATCGTCTTTAAAACATTCTGAGTGCGGTTAGTTTGTATATTTGTACGAGTGCATGGAAAACTTACCATAATGGATACTATAGTATGTGAACAGACATAAATGATGCCAGGAGTTACACTTGACTAGTTTATAAATCAGTCAGTCTAGTTGAGGAAACAAATTTTTGAGAAATTTATGAGGTTCTTTTGAGAACAGACTTGGGTTTGCTGCTTGACTGCACTTAAACATACCACTAAAAAGATTTGAAACTGGACAAACTATTACACAAAGGCGATTTCTGTTTTAATATTGTTGTGTTGTACATGAAAAACGTAATGAGCATATTTTACAACTCTCTCTTGTTACACAACACAATATATACCTGAGATAAAAACTCTGGCTTGACAAAATTTTTATCCACAGAGTACAGTGTAGCTTAAAGAAATTGTCATCTGTAAACTGTTACCAGAGTAAAGGGTTACATTATAATTACTACAGAAGGAGTTTGGAGAACTCCCTAGGGACATCCACTTTTCCTGACAGCTGAACTATATTTACATTCCCTCACTACTGACCAATGCAGAAAGTATGTGGAATAACCATACAGCTATCATGTGACTTACAGGAGCTTCAACTCCTTGTTCCACTCTTGAGAGATACTTGAAGATGTGTACTCTACCTCTGCTACACACCTAGTGGATTAACAGTGTAACATAAAAAATGAACACACACACAAGTGTAAATATACATGCTGCACGCACACGCTACTAATACACAAATATGGATGCACACAAAGCATAGCCAAGTAAAGCCTACTGTACATGTACAACTGCAGACTGGAACAATGCGGGTAAAGTTTCTTGCTCAAGGAAACAACAACAGCAACTGGAGAACAGAACTTTAAATTACCAGCCCGGTGCTCTAACCACTTGGTTATACTGGTACACAGATGTCACACACACTCACATACAAACAAAGAGCAAAGGTGTTTTAATTATGCACTACTCAAGTGCTATGAGCAAATCCTAATGATCAAATATAGACGGTTGGTAATTCACCAGGTGGCATTTATACAGGTGGGTAGGCTGGAGAAATGTAAGTATAAAGTTTCTGATTTAATAAAATACCTAACTGGGCACCTAGGAGTTTGTGACATATGCACAATATAAGTGCCACATCATGCACCCATCACATACAACAAAGTGTCTGTCACACACCTAACACCTAGTTATAAGGAGTTACATGTAACTGATGATGAATACCAGTACATACACATGTCATACTAGTGGTATGAATATCAGTCACTTTGTTCATTGTAACATGATCATAGACACACATTTTAAACACTACTTGATGGAGAATGTAGCTAGTGGGTAGTGTACAACAGGAAATCTGAGCTTTTGTACTTATGTACCCTAGTTGTGCATTTGTGTGTGTGTGTGTGTGTGTGTGTGTGTGTGTGTGTGTGTGTGTGTGTGTGTGTGTGTGTGTGTGTGTGTGTGTGTGTGTGTGTGTGTGTGCGTGCGTGCGTGCGTGTATGTGTAGCACCTGGTATGTATCATTGCTTCTCAGACTCACAAAAAAAAACACTAACAGTACTTGGCAAAAGCTACACACTCCACAGTACAATCTGTAAACTGTTTTAATCAACACTTAATCAATCAAGAAGACAACACATTATCACATGTGCATAGCTTGATGATGACTCAGCATTAGAAATAAATTAGTAAACTCAAACTGGCCTTTATAATGAGGTAGCCTTACTATGAGGCCATGAAAAGGCTGTGTTTGGCACGTGATATTAGAGTGAAATTTCCCTTAGCAGCTACCTCTTTAATAAGACTTAGTGGCGCTGACCACCTCCGTATTAAGCCCAATAGGAAAGTATAAAATGGCAATGTACAGTAATTTTATACCAGTGGTCTTTTATACTTCAAAAACTATCCAACCTGTAACCTACACTCAAATGTGATCGGCTAAACAAAAGCCCACCATCGTCAAATTTCTTATAGCATGGCTCTCTGTAACAAAGAAGTGGACTACCAAAGTTTCAGCCAACTTTGTTGGGAGTTACAGCACTTGACAGTTGAAACAGCAAGGAGATTTGATTTGTATAGCAACATACGATAAATAAGTTACAGGCGCTCAATTATAAGTTATGACTGAGTGTTCACCATGAACAAGTGAACCTATATTTGTAAGCACACACAAGAAGGCAAGAAACAACGTTAACAATGGTAAACTTCTTTCCACTGCAAGGTAAACAAGTACCCATAACTCATGAACCCTTTAGTGTACGTACAAAAATGAAACAACTGATTTCTTACTCTTCATGTACCCGATGGTGTATACAGATTTAAACTCTTCGGGTTTCTAAAACAACCACATGAAAATTGGTACAAGTAAACTAGGTGGCCAAATTGTGGACATTAAAATTAAAGATCAAAGATTGTGATATTAAAAACATGAAGGATGCAAGCAATCTCCCATAACAAACACATTATTGATAAAATTCCACTTAACAATATACAACATCACACTGACATATGCCCTGCAGCTATACACAAAATCAACACTTAAAATATGAACAGAAATATTACGTAAACACACTTTTACCTGTGGTGGTGGCTGGGATAAAGGGTTACCGTCCACTTGTAATTCCACTAACATTGACATCTTTCTAATTGATGTCGGCAATTGCTGTATTAAATTATCTGATACGTCCAACTGCGTGAGATGCAGTCTACAAATATCTAATAAAATCATTAAAATATTAAAATAATTGTGACATAGCACAACTACAGTACCTTCTGGAAATATATCCACCTTATTACTTTGCAGGTCCAACCTTTTCAGACCATTCAACTCACCAATGGATGGTGGCAATTCTTCGATTAAATTATTGCTGATATCCTGCCAACAAAAGTATCATAAGATAGCCTTGTTATTAATGAAGCATCATGGCTACATAATAATGTTGATAACAAGGGGAAACACAGACCATGAGCATAACCATCCCATAATCATTACTACACTGACATTATTACTGCAACAAATGTTTTAAAAAAATTGTAACATGACACTAATATTGGTCTGGCTTCGTATCATTCAAACAGCACATGTGTTAGCCAATCAAAATTGTTCAGTAACATAGCAACAGTGGAATTATCTCAGCCGTAGGTCTATTCAAAATGTTATGACACTTTTACAGCCATACAACCAACTTCACTCGCATGGAAACAACTGCTGTATCTACAAAATACTGTACAAATTTTTATTGCCATCTCTACAAGGACTGGAAGCAGATGGCTTCCATATGAACCGGCACTCCTACTAGTGCAGACCATTTAGAAAAGAACAACATGAAAAGAACACATTTATGCCCAACAGTTATAACAGCATGTGCTTCACTATTGGGGCATTCAAATGGACTACTACACACACAAAAAAATAATATCATGGTACAGCAGATTTATGTATCACTAGGCGGGCATATATATGTGTATTACGTGCTAGTGTGTTTTGTCCTTAAACGTGTACAGGTGTGCGTTGTGAACATGAGTATTGGCACTAAGCATGCACGTCAAAATTAATCCATACAAGCATGTAATGATACAGTGGAACCTCTCTTAACAAACTCCCCAAATTAAGGACACAATAGAAAAAACGTCCATAATAAGGACAAAAATTTTGATCCCAACAGGTCTGGTTAATACATTTTTTATCACTGAAAGAGGAAAACCTCTATATTGCAGCACAAAGTGGCCAATAATTCATGGTCCCAAAATGCCCTTAAGAGAGATTCCACTGTATACCTAGCAGACGCAAGGTTACGTCACTCACCAAAGACTGAAGATCCTTGAGCCGTCCAATCTCAGCTGGTATTGAATCTATTCTATTGTTGCTAACAGACAATGAATGAAGTTGCAGCCAGCACAACCCATTGGGGAATGTAGTGAGAAAATTACGACTACAGAAAACATTACAAAAAATAACACAATTCTAAACACAGAGATGCACTTACCTAAGATCAATATATTTTAGGTTGTGCAACTTGTGAATGGTGTCCGGAATAGCGCGCATCACGTTATGGTAGCAATTCAGCTTCACCAGAGACTCACAAGTATAAATAAGCGCGGGAAGTTCTGGGAACCGATTTTTGGAGATGTCTACATTTTGCGATATGAATTTATGTAATGTTTTATTGTTGGCAACCAGTTTTCAAACACCTCCCACCCAAAAACCGACCTACCCCACGCGGTTCCTTACCCAGTTCTAGTAAATCCTTATGACAGAATGGCGCCTCTTCATCGCTGTTAATGGGATAGCTTCTCAAATTTTTCCCAGCCAGAGTCAGCACACCTGTATCACACGCATCATCGATGCGATTGTCTACACTTTTCCCGTGACTCATCATCTTCGTGACTGCCTTTCAGTGAATATCAGTTACACTTGTCTAACATAAATCTTGGTCTACAAAGCGACACAACATCCCGCAATCAACTCTAACTTCCTTCGACACGCTGCCATATTGAATCTGAGGAATGCCTAGGTTAGCGCATGCGTAGAGACAAAGAGTACGTAATTATGACGTCACACGCGTACCCACGCTACAGATTCAATGGCTAGCTAAGCAGCTAGTTACCTAAACATGCTGTTATCAAAGGTTAATAGACGAGTGTCTGTGGCCATTGAATCGCAGCCAAGGAGAAGTTTAGATCCACAAAAGGCACCGAAAAAGTTTGCGCCAAAGCAACAACTTAAGTTTCCCACAAAACCCAAGAAAGCCGCCACATCAAGCAGCTGTAAATCTAAACCGATAGTACCTGAGTTAAACCCGCCCTCTGATTCAGATGAAGAATTAACTAGTAGTAAATTGGATAAATACTGGCGGCCGCCCGGGGGTAAAGGAGTGACCTTTTCTAATCTTGCGGACAATGACAGCACTTCTATCAAAGCACAAGCAAAAGCTGAGTTTGATAGTATCTCTAAAAGGATTGCTAAGGTATATTGCCTTGTCTACTTGGGGTTAACTAATTGTGATTATTAGCGCTGGCTTAGATACAAGCGCAGGCGCTAAACATTTAAGCCAGTAGCTGTTGTAAAAGACTGGGACCCCTCCCCCCATACGCACAGTTTTTGTCTTATTCGTCACACTATAATGTAGGTGTTGGATGACTACGAGTACCATCAACAAGTTAAAAGAACTGAGGTGTGCCCTTTACTGTACTTGCTATTTACTAATGTATGCATTTTATTCAGGTATCCACTGAATCACTACCTTTTGAAGAAGAGGTATATACAATTTGCATATTACTAGCTATAGTTATTTGTGCATATCAAAATATATTATAATAATGTTGTTAGACTATATCCTCCATAAGCAGGTATAGGCAATTAATTGATGAATGTATATCTGTGCAATCATGATGGTGTAATTACTGTCTGCAAAAAAAAATTCATTGTATCAATTCTTACATGCTGGCACATACCTATAGCATCTAGTTAGCAGACTTCCAGTCTTGACTCATGTTGCAGTATACATTTTTTGTGTATATATAGAAAAAAGATGGAGTCAGAGGTATGTTGTTGAACTACATAGATGTGTGCGATGAAAGACGAGAGGTACGCCGCATAACTTGGCACACACACCCATATTACTGCTAGCTTTTTTTCCATATAGCTTCTCTACCAACTACAAGATGTAAGAGGACGTCAATCATTATATCATTTTGTGCTCTTTTTTTTGTTTTTGTAGTGGTTTGAAGAAGACCATTTAAAGGGAGATGTATGCAAACATGTATAACACTAAAATATGTTGTTATTTATTATACTATAGCTTTTTGAAAATGAAGACATGGACACAGGTGACATACTTGGATTGAAGTACTAGTGATATAGTGTAATAGGTGGTCTTACTGAGTGATGTATTTGTGTAGGAAAACTTTGATGGAACGACAGCAGGTGAAGCGGAAGTTGAATATGATAAAAGTTGATATGGACACCCGCGCAATGCTTGCCTCTAATCAACAAAAAATGTGTGTAGTTGCATTTGGTGTTGTGCGTGCGTGCGTGTGTATGTATGCCTATGTATGCAGTGTGCATACATGATAAAACATACATATTATGATAGAGAAAAGATGAAGATGGAAAAAGAATTGGAGAAAACAAAAGAGGCACTGGAGAAAATACAGCACAACAGGACTGGTAATTGTTAGTAGACATGCAATTTATCGTATATTTACCATTACAGGCTCTATTTCAGTACACCTAGGAGCAGAAGCTGCTATGGATCATGCTAATTCATGGAAATATGCAGCAGCTGAAATCCACCAAATACTGGCCAAAGCTCGAGATGCTGGTACAGCCAATCTGCAAGTGATGGAACTAAAACTGGCTGAAATGGTAATGAATATGACCAAACAAAGTGATCAAATGATACAGTAAGGTTGTTGATTTTGTACACATAAATCTTTTAAACCATTTTTTTGATAAAGTTTGGAGCAAGAAGCGAAAAAGAAAGAAGAGGTTAGCATTATCATATCATACTGTGTGTTACAGCATTTTACACAGATTCTCCATGGAAACGAAGTGGAAATTAGTGCATTAGAAAAGCACAAAAACAAACTTGCTACAGATGTGGAGAAAGTCCATACAGAGCTACAACAAGAAAAGAAAGTACGTGCAGAAATATCTGTGTCTAACCAGGCCACTTTATATATGTTAAGGATACCAGTAAAAATGACAGCTTAAATTTTTGACCCATGGGTGACCAAATTAGATACACATTACAGTTGTTACTGTTTGTACACAGGTCATTAAAAATCAAAAAGAAACTATTACTACGCAAGAGGCTACAGTTAAAGACTTGCAGGAACAAATCCTGGTGTTAAATAAACAAGTTGACAATTTAAAACAAGAAAATCAGGTAGCTAGTCATGTGTGATTCACATGGAACATTGATGCAGCTTGTAAACAGGAACTAACTGAAAAGGCTACTAAGGCTAGTGAAGAATTAGCAGCCATGTCAACAGCAATGGCTTCTCCATCACCTGTACCTGTCAGATCAACACCTTCTAGAGGCACTTCTAGAGGCACTTCTAGACCTGCTAGTTCTGTTGAGAAAGATCGAGGCCTAACACCAGTATGTCTTACATATATGTCTGATACTTCTATACACTGTTTATACAGACACCGAAAGTTGTCATAGAGACACAAAGTGTTGGCATACAAGTTGGAGGAATTTTTCTTGAGCCCCAATCAATCTCGTTACCTACAAATACTAACACTACTGGAACTCAGTACACCGAAGAAGTGTCAACACCGAAGAAAACTGAACGTCAACAAGAGCATGAAAATCAGATACAGAAATTAAAGTCTTCTCTACAACTGGCATATAAGGTTTAGCACAAAATATATGAGAAATTCATTTAACTTTTGTGTATATAGGAGATTTCTGACATGCAAGGGTTAATCGAAGAACTACAGTCTCAGCTACTGTTGACTGGTGAACCACAAAAAGATGATTTTATTGAAGAAGGTAAACTTTAAAAATTTACAGGCTTAAAATACACACAATTTATATAGACAAGATCAGTAATGCATCTACCATAACACCCTACTGTACGCCAAGCAGATCTCGTGAAAGTTGCACGCCCATAAAGGACTGCAGTGTAGTGAGTTAACTGTTGTACATTGAAATATTAACTGCACACACACACACACACACATGTAGATCATGTTACCAAAATCTACGAGTGATAGTGTCCCCACGAGTATGCAGAGAAGGCAGACAATTAAGAGTGAACGTCCTCTGTCCATTGAGGGACAAAAGTGCAAGTCCCTCAGTAGAATGGCATCAATGAAAGTAGCTAATAGCGGTAGTGTGAATTTGAAGCAAGGAGCACACTGGTTGGATACAGTCAGCTTTAGCAAACTGAACTTGACACCAGAAGAGCTCCAAGATACAATGAAACAAGTCTTGTTACTTGAAAATGATCCAAAAAGAGCTACAAGATCGATAGTAGCTGATGCCTTACATCAAGTCAACAGTGGGAAGTTCACTGGTAATGTCAGCGCCAATAACCTGGCTAGCTTCCAAGATGAAGTAAGTGATATTTTCCAATCATTCTTCAACTTTAACAAACTTTTTTACAATAGCTGGAAAGCATGTGCGATGCTATTGCTGGATTTTTAGATTACTCCAGTAATCTTGTTGAAAAAGAAGGTACGTTTTTGGAAATATACTCTATTATAACAAACACTGTGTATGTTGCTATTAGCCAAGGTGGTGTCTGATGCTGTTTCTTCTCTGCTGTCTAAACTACCTGATGAGGAAAAGGAAAGATTACAACAGACACAGGTTGATGAAATGAAGGATAAATTACAAGACAAACTTGCCGACATTGTACAACCAGCTTTCACAGGTGAGCTCTAACTTTAAATGATGTATATAGTAAAATATTATTATTACAGCACTACAACAAGGTGGAAAGTTGATCTATTCAAATATGAAACGACAGGTAATTGGCATGTCATTCTATCAAACTGAAATTTCATATCTCCATTAGAGCGAGAGTTTACAAGGCGCCATGTCTGCTTTAGCTGAGTACAAGAAGAAGCAACGTGCTTCGTATCAATTTGAACTACCTCCACCTGATCCAATGGTAGAACATACGTGTAGTAAATCTGTATACATTTGTATATAAATTATGTAGGTGGAAAACCAATTTGACCTACTACCATTACGAGAGAAACTTGTTCCTAATAAAAATGGAGGAATTGCTATGAAGTATGAAATATCAGTACTTCAGTGTAATGTACACATACCTGCTTACCAATTGTAGGTATGAAGAACAGTTTCACCGCCACAAACAAAGAGGAGCCGTTGTTCCCAAACTGGTATTGTACATATAACAAATATTTAGCACTTTTAATTCTTTTACTTCTACAGGCTAAGTTTCCAATTATCCATGGTTATCATTTTGTCGGCGGACGATTAATATATACAAAGCCCCCAATAGCTAAACAGGGACATCGCTACCGGAATCTTAACACACAGTATTTAACTATCAATGCTACTGGGTACTACGGAGCACTGGGTGCACCGCACACAGCATCCAGCCGTGCCTACCAAATGAATCAAGGTAGACATGCACAAGGAAGGATTCGTCCAGTTTCGAATTACAGAAGGCGAAGGAAAAACTCTATAAATTCTTATCATCCGGGGAATATACTAGCACCCCTTCCACTGAACACATATCAGTCTAATATTCATCCCCAAGTAAGTATATTTAGTTTTATAAAATACACAAAAGTTTATATTGTGTGTAATATTGTGTGTACGCAGACGCCACCAAGTGATGCTACTGTACGAAGGAAGCATGGTCAGTCAAAATATTCAGACATCATAACCAACCCTGAATACTATGGGAGATCAGTCCCAGCCAACATTCAAGCTAAACCCATCCATCTTCCACCCATTGACAAACCCAACAACAAACCGTAGAATTACATGTACAACTACAACATCATTTTATTTGTATATGTAACATTGTGGAACAATACAAAAACAACAAGGTATCCATTAACCAATCAGTTCTATAAGTATACCTGATATGAAAGAATGTACAAGTTTCAAAAGCTACAGTAGACTGAAGTTACAGTAAAGATGTATGAAAGGTTCAGTGAAGTCTTTTGGATGAGCTGAAATGTAAAACAAGCATGACAGGATAGGTTACATCATCACAACCTAGCAAATTTCATTCTCATTATGAAGGTGTCATACTTACTGGAGGCTTGCAATTCTGTTGGGAATACGAATGATGTATTTCATACTGTCCTGGATTGCTTTGCGATGTTGTCGGCTTTTAATCTTCCATCTACTCAACTCTGACAGTCGTCGGTAAACTCGAGGGAATCCATAGGACTAAAGGAATACCACATAAAAAATACCTGACATGTACACAAAATTATAGACTTTTTCTGGATAGGATAAAAATGAAAGTAACACCAGAAGGAAACCTATTAGGCTTTCACTCCAGAAAAATCCTTTTTTGCAAACACGAGGAAAGCAAGTCAGCGCCACTACTATATTCTCCAACCTTTGAGCATACATCTTGCTAAAGGCTGATAAATACGGAAGTAGTCAGCGAGACTCGATCAACTCCAATGTTCGCCTTCCAGTGCCAAACTGGTAAAGCATATAAAAACAACACAACTCATTTTACACGTGGTCTTTTGCAAATTTTAAAAAGTTGCCATAACAGCTTTAGCTACACACTACACTCACCCACGCCAATGCATACACCGTCGCCTTCTTCGCAACTATCACAGCGGCCAACTTCACTGTCAATGACAGAGGCATGTTAAATTGTTTACGTGTCTTGACCTCCAAACATCCCTCCGGAAATAACAAAAGTTCAAAGGGTAACTCTAATTAAAGAGCACGTAGCTCTTACAAATCTGTACAATTGCAAGGCATTTGTCAGCAAAATTCAAGTATATATATATATATATATATATATACAGATTATTAATCTTCATCACTTGATTCACTAAGTGCTAATTCTTTCCTTGCTGGTGGAGCAGGCTCAGGGCAGCAGCCTGATTGTTCTTGGTGCTGTTTAATTTTCAAGACAGCATCACGTAGTCTACGACTTCTAATAGGTAGTCCAGCAGGTCCCAGTTGTGGAGGGACAAAGTCAGTTATCTTTGCCTGTCGCTACACAAACCAAAAGGAGTAACCATTTGTCAAGTGCTAATTCTAGCGTATCTTCTATTAGAGTGTTTTAGCAAAATATCTATATTGAAATGAAACAAACAAACCTCTCTCCTTTGGTTGAGACTTCTTATAACTGGTATCAATTCCTGGTCAGTCTTTTTCTTATCCCACGCAAATTTTTCTCTAGCATACCTAACCACTAGTAAAGGCAATAACACAGCAATAAAATTGCATAGAGGATACTGTCTTAAGAGGTCAAGGTCAGGTGTACCCCATTCAAACTGCTCCTGAGAGTCATCAGTTAATGGATGGAGATAAGCATCTTGTACTCTCTCATCAGGGAATGATGGCTCCAATTTTAAGCTCCGCTAGTAAAGGAGTGAAACAATATGATGTATGCAGTGTTAGATGCCTTACCAGTTTGGATTTGTCAGTTAAATTTGGAGTACTATGATCATGCCAAGTCCTAGAAAAACCATAAACGCTCACATTGAAATGTGAAATACAAATATGAGCATTGGGTAGAGTTTTATTAATTCCTGGTTTACAAAACAGTTTTGGAAATTGTATACATAATTAATAATTATAGGAGTCAATGCACAGCACTAGCATGTGTGCACCATAATTTTTTTTTTCATAAGGGTGGCTACATCATCAAGTAAGCTATATATTATCAAGAGACAGATCTAATACACTGTAATGATATTATTACAACAAACACCTGTTACACAACAGTCACAAAGATATTTTAACCTAAAGAATCTAAAATCAGGTCATTGCAAAGAGACGACCTATATGAGGATGGGCCAGTAACAGTAGTACAAGATTAAATCTGAATGGAGACAGATTAATTAGAATCTCTGGAAACACAGAATTGTTGCAAGATGAGTGCAGTACACCAGTCCATTTTCTTTCATGTGTACACTTTCATGCAATTAGTGAAGCTGTTTTTTTTGTTTTTTTTAATCCATGGTATTGCTGTGTTAAGAAATTAGACGGTATAAAATAATTATTTGGTACATTGATCGGCGCTACTTTGAACATGCCTAAAATTTTGCTAGTACTAATATAGTAATTTTAAATAGTAAAATTAAATATGATTTTTAAGAATGAATACCATATAAAAGTGTATGCTGCATTTAAAAGATGTGGCGCTTATTACCTTAGCTCAAAATATTGATGTGGCAAATATTTAAAATTGACTAAAACTTGATGTGCTCAAAAATGACATTTTTAAGTGCTCATAATTGTAAAATCAGTTCAAGTGTGGGTATTGTTGAAGATGTGGCAGGTAAATATGGTAGCTAGAATTTCAACTAAAGTATGGCTTGTTACCTGACCACTTATACTAGCAGAGCTTTAAATGAAATTCTATTGGATGTTCTATTAGAGTAGTGGATCATTAACTGACTGTGATGTTAAGCCTCAGCTAAGTACATGGTCAATCTTTTAAGGGAGGAGTGCTTTAGCACTCCTTATAATCTCCCCTTGAAGCAAGCAAATTAGTACAATTATGGAGCTGAAGCATTCAGCAAATAAACCCTAAAAGTAATTTTAGGTTAGATAGATGGCTTTGTTTACAGGAAGCTCTGTCAACCATGTATTCAGGACTTTGTCTATTAGAGTAGCTTACACAACCTATCTACCAAATAAAAGTTGGCCATCTTATCTCCAAATTTAAATTTGGTATGTAATGGTTGTGACTGGCTGAAATATCATTACTTGAATTTCTGTAACACTTCCAGGCCACATCCGGGGAAGTCCCTCAGCACTTCCATAGCTGTTACCACGCCGACACCTGCCACGCCCACTGTATAATCACTACCCAACAAGTATGCAAGATTAATCAGTTGTAGCCGATCCAACCCTGAACAGTTAATAAAGAATTATTCATGTGGAAAGAGGCTTACCTAGAGTGTGTTGAATCTTATCATCTTGGTAACATGCTATGTCCCTACTGGCAGAGAAGAAGCTCCGGAATGCTTGTTTACCACCGAACAAAAAATAGTCACTATCATCAGTGATGGTACCTGATACTTGACAGGTCATGTCTAGTTGTGCACATTGAGCCTCTGCCTCACATGGGCTGATGATGTAGGGTACTCCAAACAATGACAACAACTCCTATAGAGATTACAAAGGGGTACGTTTCACAGTGCTCCACTGTATATGAAATTGTGCTGCCGGACCGCTTATTTTTCTTTGCATACACAAAAAAGTAAATGGGAAACACAAGACTACTGTAACATGCACGTGTATCCATTCTAACTCATGTAAACACACTCAACACAAATCAAAGTCAGACACAAAGACCCGTGTATATACACTGTGCATGCATGAATGCCAAGCATGCAAACTCATATGCACATTACATACAAAAAAGGCACAAACACTTTAACTGCTGTTTATATAGTCATGCTAACTAAGCTAGGGAGTGCATGGGAACACTGTACAGGCTCAGTGATACTCTTAGTAATACACATGGGAAAATTTTTCTCAGATGGGACTTTCAATACATTAATTATTGGAACTAATTATAAAACATCAGATTTTTTTTCCTGTTGCAATCCTCCCAGCATACAGACCATCTGTGTGGTCCTTTATGAAAATCACGTGTACATGGCAGATGCAAATTTTGTGGACAAAAAATGTGCTATGTAAAAGTACACAAGATATCAAGATATTCTACCTTCAATAGAACGTTCAGCTTTTACCCTCACTTTTCCCACAAAAACATCATGAAACCTGGAGTCGTAACAAGATCAACCCCAATTAAAACATCATGTATAGATGGTTAGTTGACTACACAAAAAATTATCTGCACAAATTTTTAACTGTGTTCCAACATAAAAATTACTTTATATGTACAAGATTTGTCAATGCAGTGATTAAATATGACTATCCCTACGTTCTTATAATATAGCTAAGTCGAACACTGTAGCTATGCATAAATTTTAATTGTTTTCTTAAGTGAGCGCTAGGTTAAAGCGTTTTTGGGCAGCTAGAAAATGTTTCTTGCTTAAAAAACAAACAAAACAAACAAAAAAAAACCAATAGGGTGTGTTGAATACTTTAACAATGCATGTTTGTTCAATGCTTTAACCACTTGACTGCTAGAGGTGCTTCCTCAACATACACACACACACACACACACACACACACACACACACACACACACACACACACACACACACGCAAACAATACAGGCATGCATGAGACCCACCAAATCGTTATGTTTGTTGGCCTCCATCAAAAATTATAAATTACCATGTTTAGATAAACTGATTAGCTAATTGACAAAACATCTATGACATGCAGACCATTGTCATAATAGCATACTTAGATCATAACTGCTTCAAAAAGACCTTATTCCATAAATATGATTGAAATGTTTATCATCTAGCAGGTATTTATTTATACCACATACCTTAGCTTCATCGTAAATTTCATTGGATACAGTGGCAGCAAGACGAGATTGTCTGGCTTGTTCACTCTGCAACTGTAGTCGCTCTTGTTCCCATTCTTTCTGTAGATCCCTAGCAGAAGTCTATGAAATTAACAGACTAAATTTTATAAGTCAATTGTAACTGGTATAATCTCACTGTTGCTAGTTCTTGTTGTACACTTTGCAGCAAATCATTTCCACTATTAGAAACCTTGTCATTTTCCAAACAAACTTTCTTTGCAGATGGAGCTAAGTCCTCTGGCTCTACAAATAATCCCATTTGTACCATATTTGGACAACAGTTGTTACTATATTATATATAAGCCATATACTGTGTTATAAATGGTACCATATTAGTAAGGGTGTAACAAGAAGGGATACAAGCTAGTGTCATATATGGTGACAAAGTGTGGTGTAAGCAATTGACATGGTCCACTTGTTATACAGACATACCAGAATCAGTGTCTGTACCATCACTCATGATTTCCACTTCACTGGTGAGGTGGGGTTGGTGTGATGGTGATGTGTCTTGTGTTGTGTTTGAATATGGGACAGTGTTTTGTGATTGTGTGATTGGTTGAGATGTGGTGGCTATTGACGAGCTGGTTAAGCCTGCTGTACTTGTTAAACTTGTTGTGCTTGTTAATGAAATAACAGGTTCTTCCGGTGTCTCGATACAAACTACACCGCCATCATTTGTGTCTCCAGATTTGTCAACTTTTGTGCTGACTTTGGTAACTACTGCCTCTTTATTGTCACTGTCTAGATCAACTGTGTCACTAATCATGTTAGTGGTAATATTAGTGTCTGGTCTGTCACTAGTTGTAGTACTAGAAATGTCACAGGTTAAGTCAATTTTGTCATCACCAATTGCATTAACTTTGGCACTAATACTGTCATCTTTGTCACTGGTTGTGTCACCATCTGTGTCAACTTTGGTAACATTTGTGTCAGCCTTGTTATCACCCATGTCAAGTATGTCAACATTTGTGTCATGCTGACTGTTAAATTTGTCAGTATTTCTATTACCTCCTTTACTAGCTATAGTGTTGCCAACTTTTTCGTCAATGAGTATATCACATGCTCTGTCACCCCCTTTGTCACCAGTTATGTCCGCTGCATTATCAGTTGAGCCCTCATTACTGCTATCATTTAATGCTATTTTGTCATTAGTTATGTCTACTGCATCATGAGATGTAGTGTCCAATGATTTGTCATCATTTGTGTCCAATTCTCTGTTGCCCTCTGTCTCATTCTCTGACACATTGTCACTGGATATGACATCACTACCCACATTGTCGACACCACCACCACCACCTTGACTTTTTATCAGAATATATCTTGCTGTTTCATCCGACGCTATCCTATTAACTTCAACCTGACAAGAATTGGGGTCCAGCCCCACTACAGCAGAACTCTCGGCTAGAGTGAGAGATTTGCGAACGTCGTCTAAACGTTTACTAAGTTGGCTTCTCTGTACGAGCCTTGTCAGTTGGTAACTAGAGAAATCACTGGCATTCTATAACACATAATGAATCATATTTGCCTTGTAACAATTTAACAATGTAACTTACTTCTGGAAGTGTCTCAGGTTGAACTGAGCTTCTGTTCTTCTCAAAGACTCTTTTTTCAGTGATAAGTTCATGTTGTATTTCAGCTGGTAGAGATTTAAAGTGTTCGCTATCAAAATCTAACTGGTCTACATCCTCACAGTAACCCTGTTAAGCCCCACACTGGCTGAATAACTCGTAAGTTTAAAAACTCACTTGATACAACTCGGTTTTATCAGCAATGTCTTCTTCTTCTTGTCTTTCCAATAACTCACTAAAGTAACAATATTGACAATCAATTTATGTAAAAAATTCAAGCACACATAATTGTGACTGGATGCTTATGGCATGTAAGCTAATTCATAAGGTGTGAGGTATGAAGTGACTTACAATTCTCTCAACACATTGTCTGACAGAGGAGGTAACTGGTAGAGGTCTGGCTGAGAATTTTCCACAACACTTTTAATGCTGTGATAATAAGAAATACAAGTAATTCACTATGTCATGCTGTATGTATAATAATGTGCTTGCATATGTATTTGGGAATTTTCGGTGCATGGTATGGCACATGTATATACTAGCGTACAGTATATGAACAGTTGCTACAAATCCACAAGATGGCACCTTTTAGTAGTAGCAGGTGTAACTCCAGTGATCTCCTCCATTGCTTTCAACTTGGCATAGTTCCACACCAGCTTAGTGGATGCCATGTCTGATTTGGCTTGAGCTAAATGACGTTGCTTGCGTCTCAAAGCCTATATGTGTATGTGAGATTATGTTTAAACCTCTACATACAACACAATGTTTCCATGGAAACTTTAAGTACATATTTAAATATACATAAGCCTTGAGTCTACAGACAAAACATTTCAAGTGTGAAGGGGCAAAATGTTGATAGTGGGAGGATATAGCTTGGCAGATGTAATTTGGAAGTACATGCACATGTACATAAACACATATGCACAACTACACAAACACACAGGCGAGAGTGCTCGTGTGCACACACACACGCGCGCACCTTACCAGCGTATGTTGTTTTAGGTCAGCAGTTGCTCCATCAAACACAATCACTGGTTTAATGTTGTAGTAGAGTAACTTGCACAGTCGATGGAACAATACTAATAAGTGAGAATTAGGCACAGCAGCTCCATGTTGGTCCCTGGCTCCTTTAAGAGCCTGGTTCAGCCAAATACTGACATCTACAAAGCAACGTTCAAATATACTGAAATAGCTAAGCGCATCTTATATTCATGTGAGAAAGACACTTTTGGTTGTGAGTCTTACCAACTGCTAGTATTGTCCCGTCAAGTGATTCTATAGCGACTGACCGGCCAGCGGGTTCAAGGAGCTTCCATAAATCCTTAACACCCATTTCACCAAACGGTGGGCTTTATTTAAAGTAATGAGCGTTATTTAGAGTGTGTTGTGGAGGACATGTGAGAAGTTTAGAGTCTATGCTATGGTGAAAGTACTGTAGTATACTGTGAAAATAATTAGCGAATCACAGTTACTCTGTTGTGCGATTTTACCTAGTCAAATGTCCAGGTCATTTGCCCTTGTAATTTTTTTTCCCCAATAGCCTAATAGAAAGTGATGAGACTAATTCCATTACTCCACCCTACCCAGTTCTGACCACAGGGACACAGCTGAAAAGTTGAAGAAGCTTTCTTTACAAATAGTCAAGGAAGCTTTCTTTACAAAAAGTCTTTAGTAATCATGCAAGGATTAATTACTCAAACCAACAAATCTTTGTTGACCACAAGTAAAAATTTTGGAACATTCTCAAAAGCATTTAACAGTGTACACAAGTCACTAGTGTTAGATGATACCATAGTCCCCACTGTTTCAGTATCACTTCATTGTATATTTTCCCCAACTAAGATTTCATATTCTGTACCAGCTTGTTCCTAATGTAAACAACAGTCTCATCTTACAAGTGATCATGTTACCAAATATGTACTACAATGTGTGTATATATATTATGTACACGGTTACCATGGTTACAACACTCAGATGGTTAATTAAGGTGAAAATGGTGTTAATCTTCAGTGACAGCATTACAAACACTATAATTATGTACAAAAAATATTTGAAAATAAGAATATGTATGTTCTGAGGAATGCCAAGAATTCTTCTGAGGTTAGACTTGCCAAGGTATATGTCTAGAATCATCTCTATTGCTAAGCCGACTATCACATGAAGTCCCTCCAACTGGATGAAAAACTCCGAATCCAGAATCTTGTGAGAAATCTTCAAAATAGTGAGTTATTGTAATTTGAAATCAAACACATGCTATCCCATGTAGGAGTGAGATTGTGAGTAAGGAACAATTAGTACACTCTACGACACTTGTAACATTTCTAATGAGATAACTAAGCCATAGTAATGTAAACTGGGAAATTATAAATATAAACTCCCTACCCAAATACAGTAGAACATATTAAATACACAAACTGTACAAAGAGCCTTTTATAAGGATACCTTGCTTGTAGCCATACCAAGTAGGTCTGAAACATTTTGACCTTAAGAGGCCACCCCAGTAAATCAACACCATACATTTGGTCCCTACATACACACTATATAGCCATACATACGTACCAGCTAATGGACTGTGCCTGTCTGCTGAAAAAGATTTTAGCATCCTGCGATTAGGGCTGTGGATTTTGTGGCTGGGTGATGACTTGGTTGTTTTTTGATCCACTGGTTCACGCTGCATGCCGGAAAATATCCATGCTGATTCAGCAGATTGAGACTTGACAGTCTTAGTTGGATTCTGAGTAGTGTGTAGCAAACGATGTGTCACTCCAGGTGAATTAGGAACAGAAGAAGAAATCTGTTTGCTTTGACCAGGAGGTGATGTGTCACTAATGGAAGTAGCAACGGCTAGATTAAGAGCACCCAATTTGGTTTTACCAGTTGGACTACTACAGTCACCATTCAGACTCCCCATGGAAGACACAAGTCTAGTTGTGCCTTCGCTAACATCTCCGACTAGAGTACTACTATAAAGTCTGTCATGAGAGCCAGCCTTATGGTTTGGTGATCTTGGGGATGGTATTCCCATCACTGTGGGTGAAGGTGACAATGCTTTCATCGTAGGTGACATCTCTCCGCCATGAGACGCCCACAAATCATCATCAACTTCAGCATAAGATTGTTGTAATGTTTGAATCAGTGAATCTTTCTCAGCAACATTCAACTGGAGAATTGCTTTCCTGTACAGTACATCTAAGCTACCACCATTACATACATACAGACTTACTTATTTTCTAAGTCAGCAATCTTTTTATTGGCGTCATACAACTGCACCATATAATTCATCTTTTGTTGTTTCAGTTCTTCTATCGTATCTTGTTGTTCAGCAATAGTTCTCTTCATCCGTGCGATGGCAGTGTCCCTAACACACACACACACGCACAGACAGACATACACATGATATGTTTAAGTTTTAAACCAATAACATACACCCACAAAAAAGGAGCACATGTTAACAACATTGAGATATGTATATTATGTTTCACCACACACACTTGATACAAGGTTTGTTATAACTCCTGCCACCGTGAATAAGATTAAAGAAGGAAAGCAGAGGAGTCACATCCATTAGCAATAACGAATGACATCACAAAATGAGTTACCAAGATCACATTAACAAGATGCTTATAGGTCAAACATGCCAAGGGCTACTTTGTGTACACAAACACACATGCACCTACGATTAGGTAATACACAGGGTTGATTGCTTGTACTTTGGATTATTATACCTTGGTACAGTTGCTGCATCTAGTACCATTTGTCTTTCTGCCACTACTTGAAGGCATTTGTGTTCTAGTCTGGCAATGGTGATTTCAAGAGCAGCCACTTTTTCGTTTGCACCAGCCACAGCACTTGCATCCATTTGGGGATCACCATTAGCATACTTATGCTGTTTCAGTGTAGTCAATTCTTGCATCAATTGAATCCTAATTGTAAAATGTATTCAGTAAAAAGAAATTCATGAAAGCTCTTACCGTAGTTTGTTCTCAATTTTTTCTTTCTTTTCACTCATGGCTTGCATCTCAGTTAACACTATCTTCAGATTTTCAATGCTCTTAGCATAAACCTCAGCCAACTGGGTCTAGAAGTACACACAAGGCTAAAACGAAAAACATTTATAACTATTTATATACCCCTTGTTCTCCAGCTGGTGATTCACTAGATTCTGTACGCTCATGATTCGTGGCAGCATTAACTTCTTCTTCCTTTTTAATATCTTCCAATGCACTTTTCGTACTCTGAAGATCTTTTTGTAGTTTTTCTCTGACGCTTACAGAATCCTTATCTGTAATAAGACCCCCAGTGCAGTAAATTGGTAGGAGTTTACAGACATAACATTTGCCCACTTTGTTTGATCAATCGTTTGATCATGCTATCCCTGCGGGCAATCTCCCTCTTCACTTTGTTATCAGTCTACACAAATGGCATGATGTTGTGAGAATATAAATACGTACACCTTACCATTTCACTGATAACTGATTGAGGCGTGTTATTACGCATAGTCTGCAACTCCACTGTTTAATAAAATATAATTTGTAATTGATGTTTCATATAATGTGGACTCACTTTCTAACTGAAAATTTGACTCTTTTAATTTCTTTAACTGATGTTCTAGTTTTGCTCGCATTGCATTTTCTAGTCGCTCCCTTCGTTTGGTTGATTCTTCAAGTAACTGATGGGACTCTCTAATCTGTTCAACCTCTTGTTCAATCTAAATTCACCACCTCTAGTTAAAATGTGTGATTTAATTCACATACCTTGTGAAGCCTTCTAACTCGTTGATAATAGGAATCTAACTCTTTTTTAAGTGAAGAATTTTCTTCTTTTAAAATATTCACTAATCTACTGCTGCTACTCCCACTACTGAGCTTTCTCGAACTCATAAACCCATTTAATGAGTTCTCTTCACTATCCGACTATACCAGACAGCATAAAACATAATAGCTTGATAGACGACAGTACACACGTGTATATACCTCGATTAATCGGTCTAAACTCCTGTGCCGTCTTAAGTTCCTAACTTTTGGTTCCATTAATAAAGAGTGGTGTCTCGTGCTCTTTCTATGTCCTGATACACCACTATCTCCAGTAGGCATCGAATTTTGCCTCATGTTGCTCAATGATATGTTAGTGTTACGGGGCCTAGATGATCCGGCTGAGCTGGGGCGAGGCATTTTAATGATAGCATTCTTATCACTGCTGTTTGTCATAAGATCGGCCCGCATTGCTGTAATCGTCTGCAGAATCGTAACTCTGTCATTGGTGTCTGCAACTTTCAGCTGGTCTGGGAACAAACAAACCTTTCACAACAATGTTGGTAGGAATGGTTGTTTAGCTAAACCCAAAGCCTACCCTCCCACCCGTGGTTTTCCATGGTGAAATTTCATACATAAACTATCACTTACCTTGTAGCAATGTTTGATTGAACTTAAGCAACGACTTTCCGTCAATCTGATTTTCTGAAAAGCAATAAAAAGCAGTAAAACAGATCGCTTTATGAAGCACATGTTACATTATAAGACGCCATTAGCGTCTGTACATAAAAACGCATATAACATGTGAGCGGTTTATCAACCAATATTCGCCCGATACTAATATGTATTCCCCTGCAAAATCTACTGTTTAATATGTTGTTATCACCTTCAAAGTGACACTGGTAGTTTCCGTTCAAGGACAGCGATTGCAACCACTCAACCACTTCGCTGACAGTCCAGTCCAAGAACGAGCCAAAACTCTTATCGTTACTGTTCTCCATGATTTCAACTACCGCCCAACATTGGTCAGCTTCTTTTATAGGTCGTTAATTTTTGAGGATTCGCCATGTTAATATTTTCGCGATAATGAACGAGGACGTCCCTCCAATCAAATTACTGCAATAATTGCGGGAAATATCTCCATGGTTATGGAAACGAAGGAGACATGAAAGTGCTTCTAGTGGTGTTGTTGCATTTGTTAGCAGTTAATTCTATTATCGCTTCTGTCTGTATAGATTTGTCATGGGATAATGAAGCGAAGATTAGTTTGTTTAACACAGGAAACGTGAGCAACTGAATTATCTAACTACAATGCAATGATGTAAATTGGTTTGCAGCATATCTTAACGCTGAGTACTACTAGATTAAATTGCAGTAAAACTGGCAGAAATTCAGATATATTAACAAAGAGCTATTTGTCCCTCAATCCAGTAAGGAGTTTGTATAGCTAATTTTGCATTCAGTGTGTTGTGGTTGTTTTAATAGGGACAGAAATTTCAAATACCGGTGGATGAAATTACACTGCAGTGTTCAGCAACTGTTTGTGTGGCCTGTCTCCTTCATCATTGTAACATTAGAGCTCAGGTGGTCGATTCTGGCACAAACGAAACAACGGTGGAATTTTCCTACAACACATCAAGTTTAATCAACTTTGGACATACCCGGTTGTCAAGAGAGCAGCCTTATGATCATCCTTCTTGTCCAGGGGATATTGCCTCAGTGTGGATGGACAAAAAGGATTCCCCATCACTGTTTATAAATTTGCCAAATAGAAAAAAGGTTTGATGCATGCATGCTGGCTGATAATACTGAGTAAAAGCCATTGAGCTATTAAGTGAATCATTATAAAATGAATGATTGTTAATTGTAGAACAATTCATCCTACACTTTGACTCTATCCTGTGATGGCCCTTATGTATTGGATGGTGATATGGCAGTCAATTCTATTTCACATACAACACCAATAATAAAACCGGTTAGATTTTCAATGTATGTACGTAGCTATATGACTATACCAATTTGTATGTTACTATTTTAGAAGAAAAATGTTGCTGTAAAGTTTGCTTTGCAACAGAATGAACTATTTGGAACTTGTATGGTTAATGCTTGTATACAAAGAAAGAAATTTTGTGGTCACTTAATCCAATGCATGGTTGATATTCCTGATGAGTCAGTCGAGTTGCAGAGCATTACAAAACTCAAACAAGAAGATGGCCGCCCAGTTGGTTGTAGCGGTATTCATTGGGTATGGACCATACTGAAGGCCCAAGAGGGCAACTTAAATCTGTATCTTCGGAACAACGATTGGGTGAGTAAATAAACTAGCCAAGCTGGTTTACATTGTTGACATGAACAGGATGAGAAATTGTTTAAAGTGTCCGTATCCTGTAAAGAATTGATTTCCTTAAGCGATTCTGTGCTTGTATCTATTCCACCGGTATGTTAAATCATGTGAAAGCTTCAACTGTTTGTGTGTTGAAATTTGAATGTGCCATTGCAGTGACGTAGCTATCATAGCTGCCTCGGTGAAAATTCTCTACGTACAGGCTAGCTAAGCAAGATCGAGATACTCTAATAGAGCAATCATCGTAATATACTCTAATAAAGCATTCAGTATAGTATAGCTATAAGTGCTATATGAAAAATAAAGCACTCGGCATGTGGCCGAGATGCTAATAAAGCACGAGGCAAATATACAGATTAGCCACTGTTCTCATTACACTGTTTGGTCTCAATCATTTACATTTATGTTAATTGTATTAAATTACTTTTCAAAAGTTCTAATGAGTCAACTGCATGGCACTGCATTGAGCTAATTGATCATACATACTGTATCATGCATTAGCAGTTACAATAACAAAAATAGCCTCCACATGCCATTTCAAAGCATATATTTTCAAAGTTTTCTTGCATGCCCCCAACTCCCTAGCTTGACATGCTTAGCACATGCAGTTGAGCATCACATGAAAGAGAAAATCTCTGACTTAAACATCACATCAGTTCAATAAAACTATAGTGTGCATGATCATGACCTCCCTTGCAGTCCATGGATGGCCTGACCACTCAAAGTATCTCTGGAGTGCTTCAGCTTTTTTGTGCCAATTGAATGCGATTAGCTAGTCTAATAATTGAAGCATGGGCTGGAGCGTTACTTATGGCATGTAGAAAACGCTCAGAGTCTTCTGAAACAGTTTCTTCCATCCATGCAACCAGAGAGTCAAACTGCAAATGTTGTACCACCCATACTTGAAAGTATTTCTGAATCAGTTGGGTCAGAAGCAGACCCTTTCAATTAGGTCAATGTATAAACTTTGCCTCAGTAAAAAAATTTTCCTGGCTACGTCACTGCGTTGCAATGTATCATGTCATTGTTTCATACTAGATGGTGCACACTAAAGTTGTCACATTCCCACTTCAAATTTCTGTTATGGACAAGTTGGCAACTGTTACAAATTGTATTGTTAAGTTTTGTAATACTGCAAAAAGAAACTGCAGAACGAGCACAACTTGTCCCATTGGTTTACCTGTACAAGACAGGCAATTTGTTGTCAAACCATTCAATGAAAAAAATAACAAGGACTCAAAGTCTAATGAATGCGAGTCAGAAATGGTATCCTGGATAGTCAGTGGACCTAAACGAGGAAATCTAATAGTTAAAGTATCAAATACTAACGAGGTAAAGGAAGTACTACTAATGTATAATTTTATATGTCTTTATATATGCAGGCACCATTGCTTTCTAATGTATCCACACATTGTAGTGAATTAGATAAAATTAAAGGACCAGCTGATGATTTAGTAGTGAATATTCCTGGGGTGAGTGAACTGTAACAGTATAATGAATGTGTGTAATTACTAAATCTATACTCAATTCGTAGAAATCCATGTATTCTATGGAGTTTAGAATGAGGACAAGTTCACATATAAACAAATCAAGCACAGAAACGAAATGTGCTATTGATGTCACTGATCTTGAAGATAAGACTAACAATCTATGCTATTTCGTGATACCCATTAGTAATGGAGAATTTGTACAGAAGCTGAAGGAGAGAAGGTCTATAAGCCATCAACAACAGCTGGTGTCTTACCAAAAAAGAAGTACTATTTCTACTTGTCCATCCGACATCACATCTATTACTGAAATTAACAATTCTGATTTGCTTGAATTACACGTGTCAGTAGTGAATAAGGGAAAGGTAATAATATTGACCATGTATATATGTACACATGTCTTATTACAGAAAGCCTTGTCATTTAAAGTTGAACTGAATTGTAATAACATTTATATACTTGATGATAGTGGTACAACCACTGGATCACTCACTAAAACCACAGGATCTATTTCAGCTGTGAGCTTGAACACCTATGCAATGTCTTTTTTATGTATGCTTCTCTCTTTTACATTAGAAAATGTCTGAAGTTGTGAACTTTAGGTTTCGACTTGATGGATTCACTGAGGGAGAAAAGACATGCACACTGAATATTTGCAAAGATCGTGCAAAGTTTTGCCGCTCAACTGTTTTCTGCGCTCTTAAATTTTCAAGTTCACAAGAAGCACCCACTATACCATCAAATGCAAGCTTAACTACTACACCACAGAGAACAAGCTTAACTACTACACCAGCAAGTGCAAGCTTAACTACTACTCCACTCAGAACAAGCTTAACTACTACACCACCAAGTGAAAGCTTAACTACTACACCACCAAGTGAAAGCTTAACTACTACACCACCAAGTGCAAGCTTAACTACTACACCACCAAGTGAAAGCTTAACTACTACACCACCAAGTGAAAGCTTAACTACTACACCACCAAGTGAAAGCTTAACTACTACACCACCAAGTGCAAGCTTAACTACTACACCACCAAGTGCAAGCTTAACTACTACACCACCAAGTGCAAGCTTAACTACTACACCACCAAGTGAAAGCTTAACTACTACACCACCAAGTGAAAGCTTAACTACTTCACCACCAAGTGCAAGCTTTACGTCTGACTGTGGTGCCCATCTGTGGACATGGATAGTTTATGAACAACAAAGAGGTGGTTTTATTGTTACAGTTCGAAACACTAAAGAGGTAATGCACATTTTAATGGTGATATTTTGTCAATTGGTAATTCTCAAATAGGAGGACATCACTTTTTCTGTGACACTACATTGTAATGATATGGAGGTGCCAGATGATTCAGTTAATGTTCATTTACAACCAGTAAGTACACCTGTTAACATAAATGTCTCAAAAGTCTATCTCTAATATATTATGTAGATGGTGCAAAGTCAACCAATAAACTTTACAGTTAATCCATTGCCGCTCCATACGTCTACAACAGTAGCACAATGCACTGTTAGGATTTGTGAAGGAAGTTGTCATCAGAAGAAGACCACTTGTAATGCCAGGCTACCTGTAAAACACAGACAACTTCTAAGCGACTTTGCTAATTTTACGAATGATAATCAAGATGAAGAAAATATTCATGATTATGAGAATCCTGATCAAAAGGATGAGAGCAATAGCCAAAATGATCAAAATGATGAGAATCATGATCAGGAACATGAGAGCCATGGTCAAGATGAACAGAATGAGCAAGAGTATGAGTACTATGATGAAGATGAGCAAAATGATGAGAGCTATGATCAAGGTAATCAAGAACATGAGAGCCATGGTCAAGATGAACAGAATGAACAAGAGTATGAGTACTATGATGAAGATGAGCAAAATGATGAGAGCTATGATCAAGGTAATCAAGAACATGAGAGCCATGGTCAAGATGAACAAGAGTATGAGTACTATGATGAAGATAAGCAGAATGATGAGAGCTATGATCAAGGTAATCAAGAACACGAGAGCCATGGTCAAGATGAACAACAGTATGATTACTATGATGAAGATAAGCAGAATGATGAGAGCTATGATCAAGATAATCAAGAACACGAGAGCCATGGTCAAGATGAACAAGAGTATGAGTACTATGATGAAGATAAGCAGAATGATGAGAGCTATGATCAAGATAATCAAGAACACGAGAGCCATGGTCAAGATGAACAAGAGTATGATTACTATGATGAAGATAAGCAGAATGATGAGAGCTATGATCAAGGTAATCAAGAACATGAGAGCCATGGTCAAGATGAACAAGAGTATGAGTACTATGATGAAGATAAGCAGAATGATGAGAGCTATGATCAAGGTAATCAAGAACATGAGAGCCATGGTCAAGATGAAGAGTATGATTACTATGATGAAGATGACCAGAATGATGAGAGGTATGATCAAGGTAATCAAGAACACGAGAGTCATGGTCAAAATGAACAAGCGTATGAGTACTATGATGAAGATAAGCAGAATGATGAGAGCTATGATCAAGGTAATCAAGAATATGAGAGCCATGGTCAAGATGAACAGAATGAACAAAAGTATGAGTATTATGATGAAGATGAACAGAATAATACTGAGAGCTATGATCAAGAGCACGAGAGCCTTTTTCAAGATGAAGAGAGTCTATATCAATACTATCAAGATAAACCAAATAAAAATAATAAAGATAAAACAAATAAAAATAATAAAGATAAAACAAATAAAAATAATAAAGATAAAACAAATAAAGATAAAACAAATAATAAAGATAAAACAAATAAAAATAATAAAGATAAAAACAATAAAGATAAAACAAATAAAATTAATAAAAATAAAACAAATAAAGATAAAGCAAATAAAAATAGTAAAGGTTTTGAGGGTGATTATCTAAATCGTAATCAAGATACTCAGAAATGTGGATCTAAAGTAGCAGTTTGGTCACCACAGGGACCACTTAGAGGTGTTCTCAAAGTTAAGACATCTAATCCAACTGAAGTTAGCAATATAACTGTGTTTATATTGATATTTACTATTGATTTATAGGAAGAAACGACTTTCCAAATATCTGTAGCCTGTACCCACGCAGAGGTCATAAGAAAAGCAGCAAACCAATCAGTAGATGTCCCAGGAGTTAGTTATTATTATCTTACAACTATGACACATGCATCTTATTTCAGAAATCCATGCGTCCAGTTACATTCAAGCTTCGACCGATTAAATCTGTATTTGAGGAGAAAAAGACAATATGCTTTGTTGAGATTATTGACAGAAATGATACAATTCTGAAGGTTTGTGGAGTTGTAATACCAATGGATACAGGAGAGTTTGTCATGATTGAGACAAAACAAAGTAATAGGAACAAAAATAAAGTCAAGCAGCACAGATGTCATAGGAATGATACTGATGAACCACCCGGGCCATGTCACGATAGCTTATGGGAACTTGTTTATACTAAAGAGCAGTTAGAAGGGGAAGCCTTACTGGTGATTATGTTGGATGTAAAAAACAAAGTATGTATAGATTGTTTTATAAGAAATGTTTACAACTTAATTGGTACTAACTTACAGGCTGATTTACGCACTCATGTTACTGTAACTTGTGAAGGCATAATGATAGAAGATGTTAATGAAAAAATTATGATGATTTCAGCCGTAAGATAGCTATTTGTTTGCATTATATAAATATGAAAATCATTTGCAGTATGAAAGAGGGAGGAATATTTCATTTTCTGTAACAACTGTGCGATCACTTGACGTGGAACATCATGTTTGCCAACTAGCAATACGTCACAGCGTGCTTCTTCCATCCAAAAACAACACTGATGGTGCCGCCAGACGGTTATGTCCTAAAGAGAGAAACTGTACAATATCACTAGAATCTAGATTTGGCAGGATAATACCAAAATGCAACTTGGAATATGGTATAATATTATATAGTTAAATAAATTTTATACCATTTACTGCCCAATAGAACAGTCATTGATACTATCTACAAAGGTCGATAAAAAGTTGGCAAAAGTTGATATTGAATTAGAGGCATCTCCTTATGTAGGGTGTATATAGATTAAAGTTGTGTTAATACTCTACGCATGTTATTGTAGGATGTATTTACCTATGATGCTTATTGCTCTAAAAACAATCCATTTGAACATAATACATTGAAAGAAAAGAAGGCCAACTCCTTTATCTCACGAGTTGGAATGCCCAAAACTGTTACAATTGAATTCGCCCCAGATTGGTAAGGGGATATAATTATTCGTTGTAATCTCATTCAAAGTTTTAATTAGTGAAAATGAAACAGTTCGACAAGCATTTGAGAATTACCGGCAAGAAAACTGCAATTTAAAATTTTATGGATATTGCCAAGGAGGAGAATTACTACTTGAAAAATTGGATGATATTGATTTTGACCACGGTACAGCAATATAATGGAGTACACAAGTTTAATAATGTTTAAATTTACAGATAGCATGTATTGCACGCCCAAACTGTTCTTCAACAAATGGTTACAAAGCGTGCAGAAGCGTACAGGGATTCACAGCAAACCATTGGCAGCGTTAATAGTAGTGGCCGCAATAATTGTATTCCTTCTTATTGCCATTGTAATACCAACCGTAAGTTTTTTTATTTTATTAAGGAGATGCTAATATTTTATCTATTAGGTGATAGTAATATATTTCTGCTTCTGCCATCGACATAGAGGATATGATGATGACAGGAGGCAGTCTCTAGGAATTGTTATTTCATCTTGTGATGAGTGGGAGGGAGCTAATGCTATACTTTATGCCATGAGTGAAGAAAACTCAAAGTTCTTAGCTGGAAAATCTGAGCAAGTGATAAAAAGTAGGTCCATTGATTCACCCTTTGATTTCTCATCTGGAGCTGATGAAGTAAACTATGAAATAGCTGACGAACTAAACAATGAAATACTTGGTGAAATAGACAATGAAATAGCCAATGAAATAGACACCACAAAGAACAGTGGTGATGCAGGCCAGGTGGATGACACTGGCTTTACAGAAGTTGATCTACACCAACAGCAAAGCAGTTTGGACTACAATGAAACACAGCCCACTAATGTACAGAATGATATCAGCACAGATGGATTATACAACTCTACAAAGCTATAATGTTCCTATTGTATAATGTGTAATATTTATTTGCGCCCCGTGTAAATTATGAATGTTCTAATAGACTATAACGTATACTAACATAATACGGAAATTTAAACTCGTGTAACGTAACATAGTACATTGAGAAACTAGACGTGTACGATGTCGATCTACAGGAACTCGATTTGGTTTTTAAAAGGACTCAGGGAATATACGAAGTACGTTAGTTTGAGTAGAATACTTTCCGTTTTGAGTTAGACTCGTGTAGGGGTGGATATGTGAAGGCTGCCAAGAATTTTGATCCAACTGACATCGAGGTAGATGCCAGTAAGCGAAACTTCATGGTCACTGGAGCAAACAGTGGGATTGGGAGATCAACAGCTTTAGAATTAGCCAAACGGGGTGAGTTATGTAATTTTACAGTCATATGAGTATTATGTAAAATTATGTTCGGCTAGGCGTGTATGTTCTAATGGGTGTTATTGTATTTCAAAGGTGGAACTGTGCATTTGGTGTGTCGTAGTGCAGAAAGAGGCAAGGAAGCCCAAGAGGCCATTATTAAAGAGACAAAGAATGATGTGAGATTTCAAGGAATTTCTCTGATTTTAAGTGCTCAAAAAATTCTTTATAACTTAGAAAGTACATCTCCACCTTGTGGACATGTCCCAACCTAAAGAGATACTGAAGTTTACCACGCAGTTTGTGGAATCAGGTGCACCCTTAGATACGCTGGTAAGAAAGGGTCTATAAACTCTATGATAAATCTTTTGATGGCAGGTTAACAATGCTGGTACAATGGTTAATCAAAGAGAAACAACTGATGATAAGTTAGAAAAGAATTTTGCCACAAACACTTTGGGTAGGTGGATGCTAGAATGACACCTTGTTATGGTAGTCTTTGTGTGGTTTAGGCACTTACATATTATCTACTGAGCTAATACCAGCATTGGAAAAGAGCAAGTGTCGTCCAAGAATTGTGCGTAAATCTGTGTGTGTGCGTGTGTCCATCCAAAGAAGCTGCTCAAATCTTTACTGGTTGTGGTTATCAAGCTACCTACTTTATGTATTTATAACTTAATCATAAAGCATATCTAAATTTGGAAGCACTGGATCACTGTTCAATAAATTCACCCAACTAAACCAGCTGACTTGAAATAATGGCTTTGACATGACCTGCATAATACAGTCCCCTGTTTGATAGAGTTGGACCATTGTACTGAGTTATAACAGTTTAACATACAATACCATAGCATGTTGTATTATATGAAGCACTACTGCTGCAGGTGACAGTGTCATCTGGGGGAATGTTGGTGATGAAGTTGGATAGTAATGATCTGCAGTTTGAACAAGTCAGGAATTTTGATGGCACCTTTGCCTATGCACAGAATAAAGTATGTGGAAATTTTGTGTGTGCAGTATATTCGTGCATGTGTGAGTGCATGTATGTACGTATGTATGCATGCTACTGTGTGTGTGGGCGGAGATAATTAATCACACAATGTGAAGATTATGCAATGAAGGTTACTTTAAGCAATTTCTTTATCTTACATTCCACTCAAGCAGAGCCTCCTACTTTGCAACCAAATTGAGCAGTAACAATAGAACTGTGATAATAAGAAATTGTATTAATAATACTACATAATAACATTATGTGTTTGCTTTAGTTGTTGTTGTATTTTACACCACACATCACAGACTTGATGTGTTATGGATCAACTTCCTTTGGTATGTGGGTGTGTGCGTTACACACTGTCACACTGTCTCCCCAGTCTGACTACAGAGCACTTGTAAATGTTACTGTATACTAGACAAAGGACAGTCCCATACATCAGTTTAATTTTTTACCGGTTTCTTTCCTGCTATGTCTGGGTATGATCCAAATTTTTCTTTAATGTGTAAGTTATTCCTGGTCAGTGCTTTTTAAAGCTAACTTTACTAGTAATCGTATTATTACATAATTATATGACTAGATATAGTGAGTGTGCTCGTGGAGTCCAGAGTGCAATAGGTATCCAACCAAAAATTCTATCATACTTTAGGGCCCCAGTTTCAATCGAACCAGTTGAACAGTGTGACAAAACAAGATAAACAAACACACATAATTATTGTTATATTATCATATGTGTAGCGCCAACAAGTGGTAATGGTCAGAAGATGGGCACTGCAATATCCCAACATTTCCTTTTCCTCGATGCACCCAGGTAGGTATGTTAATCACTACAGCAATTATATCATTGCTCTTCCTTTTATGTCATATGATACAGGATGGGCAGATACTCCAGGTAATTTTTATGTGTTTCAAATTATGTACCATGGTTGACTGTGTTATGGGTTGATAGCTGTGCAAAATTCCATGCCGGACTTTCATAGGAGAATGCAGGATAAGCTAAGGACCCCAGAGCAGGTATACTTATAACATATGTTTTACCATTGATAAAAAATATTGTATTAGGGAGCAGATACCATTGTCTGGTTGTGTCTATCTGAGAAAGCCTTGAAGTGTCCCAATGGGTCCTTCTTCCAAGGTATGGATTATTAAATAAATTGATTTCGTAAAATTTATATATTTTGCCGAATTCAATTTAACACAAATTCGATCTTCTTTTCCCAATGCCACAATCACTGTACAATGTTATGTGATTAACAGCTAATATCTAGTATCATATTCACTTCTTTATATAGTCACATGTTTTGTAAGTATCAAGTAGACCAAGCCAAAACTGTGGAGTGTCCAATAAATACTGCATTGTACTAATTAGTCCAATAGATGTAATGAAGATAACAAGTTCTCTTCTCCCTGTATACAGTGTTTTTTTTTGCTTCAGTAATAATTATGGATTCCACAATTATTCCCTAAATTAGACACATCTAATTGAAATACTTAGTGTATTGAAATACCATGCTGTTAGCTATAGTGTAACGTTTAGTCTATTAATTTTTATCCCCACTTAATAGATCGTGTAGTGGTCTCAGAGCACCTACCGCTAGCTCATACCAGGAGTAGTGATGCTGATGAGCTACAGTTGATAAGCAGGCTTGAAGAAATGACAAAGACCTTCAAAAACCAACTGTAAAGTCACAACATAGTCCCCCAAAACTCAATTCAACCATACCCAGTGTATAAAGTTACAGAATGTATTGAACAGTTTACAATAATAACATTGTTACATAACGTGTTATAGATACATGTAATGTATTACGCCTTTTTTTCAGCCCTTCTAGGTATTTGTCCCGTTTCACTTCAGGATATTTAGCTCAAAGATTTTCACTTAGGCTCCTAGGCTATGGGTAAACACCTCGAACAGGCTCTGCCTTCTGTGTACACCCTCCAGTGCCTAACTGGTAAAGTAGATAATAACAACAATAACAACGTTTCAAAAAATGAAGCACTTTCTGTTTGATGGTTTGATTAGATTGCCGACCGGAACAAGTGACATAATAGGAGTAATCACTTCCGTTAAGTTAATCATTGTTTAGGTTTCCATTTAATGCACACATACATAACAATTTGTCTCGCTTCATTTGTATTTAATGGATAAGGAATTGGACTCAATGTGTGAACAAGCCCCAGGACCAATGGACCACGCGAAAGTGGAGAGGAAATCTACAGTAATGTACAGCACGACTGGAGTGAAGGTAACTCGTCCTCGAACTGGCTCGCCCGTCAATGGTTTTGTGTTTGAATATTGTCTAACTGGCCGTAACAACAGCGCGGAAGTAACAGTTATTTGTTAAATAGACATTGTTAGAGTTATAACAATACACGTAAAATTTTAACATTACAATACACGTACCATCATACCATTGAAAGAACTATGTCGCTGATCGTGTCTAATGTTTTGTGTCCTTTATAGGTACAAATAATGAAGGAAGGATGGCTGACGAAGCATTCTGCTGTGTTTCAGGTATGTATATTAAAATGGTGATTAAAATTTTTAACACTGTTCTTTACTGTCAAGGCTAAAAAATATTTTGTTTTACAAGACTGCCTGCTCTATATGTACAAAGATGAGATCAGTGGACAGGTGTGTTTGTGTGTTTGTAAATTTGTGTCTAGTAGAGTGTGTTTATCTTATTAACTCACTACTTATCCCATAGGAAGGAGATGGTGACAAAATTAGTTTAAAAGATGCTGCAGTTTTCGAGACGAGCGCTAAAAACACAACACACACATTCACAGTAAGAAAGGGTCTATGTATAAATTGTTTGTCATTGCTTTCTCTGTTGTTTTTTTTGGTAGATTATTTCTCCATCCCATCAAACCACTTTGTCTGCATCATCACGAAAATTGATGGAGGAGTGGTTTTATGCTCTAAAGTTGGCAATCGCGAAAGCAAAAATGCCAGTAAGTTCAAGACAAATATTCTATATGATTTTATGAACAAATACCTGTTGTTTTGTGTGAACTATAACTTTGGTACTTGGTTAATTTTGTGGCATGTCTTAATTAGGTAGTGGGTGTGCTTGTGTTAAGGTGGGAAAATTAGCTGCTTATTTTTATCACACTTGCACCTGAGAAGTGGTAACAACATTTGCTACAAGTGCAAGGTGATGTAAACAATTAAATTATAACACTTTTAAAACACACCTATATAGACCCCCATAGCAACTGAATAATCTTAATGTCTTCTTATTATAATATGTTGAAGGGTGGACCATATTGTATTACTAGAGAAGCATGATATCTGTACTTGAATGATGTACATGTTGCAGATAAACAATAACGAAATAATATTATTTTGTCAAGTATAGTAAATGAATATTATGGTGCCAGGAGTTAGCCTTTAGCTGGCCTTAACTTGTTGGAGCCCTTGCAAGCCTTACCAGTAATAAATTGTAAATTGTCTCACTCCTGTGTTACAATTGGTGACAGTTCAATGCCCATTAGTGACCATATATGCTAATCAATGTCGTGTATTTGTAAATAAGACTCTGCACATGAATTAACTGGGTGGTGTTGTTTTGTTTACAAAGTGAATCTCCTAAACCATGTGATAAATATATCCCCTATTTTTCCCTAATATGGCACTAATAGGGACAGTCTAACTACAGGTGTATCATGGGTGTGTCAACATAATGGTTGCCTTACTTCCTGTTCAACACCTGTAGGTAACATACATTTGGCTCCTAAACATGTAACCTTGACAACTATTGAGACCAAAAGGTGGTCTCATTCATGAGGTGGTCTTATTGTGACATCTTAAAATACCTTAGCCATTATTGGTTTTAAGCATGCACGGTACCCCTCTAATGAAGCCTTATTAGCAAGGTGGTCATTACCAGATTTGGTCATAGTTATACAAGATAACTACTTTTTTTTCTGCAAAGTTTCTTAAATGCTATTCTGTAATGCTGTATACTTTCATATGGCTTGAGTTTTCTGGTTTCTGAGAGTGTGTGTTCTGTATTTTATATGAAACCATATGGAGTTAATGTATTTCTTAATTGTTTTTGCAAGATGTTTACATACTTCTCCAAGTGGTTGGTGCCTGCAGCTATAAGTATGTCATGGCTACCTATTTAGATTGTAAGCATGTACGGGTTTAGTTCATAGTGATGTCATCACCTAATAGTACTCCACTGGAGCCATTGTATGTACTTTAATGGTAACTGAAGATTTGCACCAGCACACAGCTATTAATCTACCATCATAAAGCTCTTTTTACTAAATTAAGTCTTTGAATTGATGTCAATTAATTAGATGGATGTTCTGGACAAAGATAAATATCTATGAACAGGTCACATGACATAATGTAATGCTTGTAGTTACTAGTTCTAAGGAAGACTGTAATGAGGTTGGCTTGCCTGTACATGCCATATGGAATGAAGTATAACATAGCTACATCGTTGATTTTTTTCTTTCATTTTTGAGACATTTGCAGTAGTTTTCTAATGTTATTGAGAAAAAAGGGTAGCACCATGCTTTAGTCTTTGGTCTCAGCTATGTCACAGTTCTGTATTCCCTTGCGTTAGAAATAAAGTTTCATTGTTCCCTAAGTTGAATTATGAGTCATTCACTTATGTACAAGTGAGACTACACTTCACATATCATTGGACAATTTGTTATGTTGTGGTGTCAACCATCCAGTATATGACCACCAGTACTGTCTTGGGATATACTGGTGTGGTTATCAGACATGAACTAATTCAATGGTGATAGTCTACAAACTTAAACCATTGTTGATGGGACTGTGTTAATGAATGTTTTTATGAAGTTAAAGATCTATTGAATGGCTCCAGTATCTTCACAGCTTTGGAACGAAAATTGAAGTGTTGTTATAGTGTAGCATTATTCAAACAGCATGTATATTGATGACGTTTCTGTTGTGTATTTTGTTATATGTATATAATTTGTTTGTTTTTAGGCAGGGAGTCGAGTTGCACCTACGTTGACTGGTGCACACCACTGGTATGATCGTTCCCATTCAAAGCCAACCTATTGTAATGTGTGTCGTGAAGCAATACACGGTGTCGCTTGGCGTGGACTGTCATGTGAAGGTCAGTTGGGCTTGCATAAGTTTGTTGGAATTGAATCCATGAAATGCACGTTATGTACAAAGATATGGAGTGGGGTTTTCCTGTATTTTAGACTGGTACAGAAGTGTTCTTTGTAGATGTGGCTTTGTAATAATCTAATTTCTGTGTATGGTTGTTGAAAGTGAAAGTCTGTTTTTTTTATGTAGTACTCTTTGTATTGTCTTACAAGGGGTTGCATTGTAGGTGTAAGCTTCCCTTATGAAAGCTAAAATTAGTTGTCTAGACCCAATAAATTTGTTGAATTGGGAATGTATGTGTGGGTGGTGCGTGTGTGTGTATGTGTGTAGTGAGTGTTCATACTTTACCCATGTGACACAATACAGCTTCCTGTGAGGTTTGCCTAGAATGACACATAGCATTGTTGTAGTACCACAGGTGTCCCAGTATTACACTGCTTAAATGTACTTTGAGTGGTATGTTTATAATCATGTGTTCTTTCCTGGTTATCAGCTATTGGTTTGTTACATCACATTCTAATGCTGTAGTGTGTAAGTACAAGACTCACAAGCGATGTGCCTACCAAGTGACACAGAGTTGCAAGTGGACAACAATTTCATGTCTGGAAAAAGATGGTGTCATGGTTCAAGGAGATGTGAGTGCACGCACGCACACACACACACACACACACACACGCACGCACACACACACATGCCACATAGAATACTTGCTGCATTTTACTGCAAACTAAAATACAAAATAAATTGTAATTTTATGTGCTTTGTTCTTACCAAAATGTCTTCAATGTTTTTTATTTCATATCACAATCTATAATATTCCTGTAGTCACGGATACCTCACCAGTGGCTGGAGGGAAACTTGGCAGCCAACAGTATTTGCCAAGTGTGCAATCGTCCTTGTGGTAGCATAAGACGACTCCAGGACTACTACTGTATGTGGTGCAAACATGCGGTAAGAGCTTTTTTGTGAACAACGCAATGGCACATATGACAGTAGGGACTTCCCATATAGTCTATCGGTATACTTCAAATGTTAGCATTTTTATATCCACTCCTGTAGACATCTTTCTGTTTTTTGTAATTGTAACCAGGCTGTTGGGTACAATTGAGCCTGTATTCATATTATAATTGTAATGGACACTTTTGAAACCAAGAATGCTTGAGGTTTTTCTTCTAAAATGTTTCGGGGTAAAATCTTTTGTTACTATTGTCTGAAAGTTGATATTTGTGTGCATTGTCTGTGCAGTGTGTGTGTGTTTGTTTGTTTGTGTGTGTGTTTGTTTGTTTGTGTGCATGTGTGTGTGCGGTCCTCAAATTTCCATACACACACTTAACTAACAATTTCATTTGTACAACAAATGTACCACAACACTTTCCAGTCAGAGAAAGTCTTCAGGATTACGCAAGCATGCAGATACCACACATCCTTTCCTTTTTGCAGGTGCCTGCTTGCATACAACACAATATGGCCTCTAAATTGCTAATGCAATTTGACTTGTAGTTAGTCTAGAGAATAGCAGATGGCATATATAAGAGAGTCAGACTCTAGCCTGACATTAAAATATTCTCACCTTTATTACAATGCTACAGACGTTTCATATATAGATACCTTATGATAGGAAATATCGGCGAAAGAAAAGGAGACAAATTTGTGGAATCTCAAATTTTAATTTCAAGGCCTTGAAAAGATCTATGATTTCTTTCTTTTGTCAACATTTGTCAAAGATGATGAGTGTGGATTTGTCAACTTTCCTTTCGTCTAGACTCCTTGTTATTTGACAGTACTGCAGACCATACATGGTACTTGGTGTTTCATGCACACCTCAGCATTTCACAATATGTAAGCTAAAATACATCTTTGTACTAACTGCTAGGCCATGCAGGCATAGATATGTGACTCCTATTGGAAATGGTGTCACGTGCCAGAAATAGGCTTGTTTTGAATGTTACGGGTGGTTTCTGTGATTTGTATCACGAGAGTAATTTAGAACCTTAGAGCGAAATGTGCTACCATCCCACTAGCTTTGTTTGTTCCATAGCTCTGGCATTAGATCAAAGCTTGAAACACAAATGGTTATGCTAGACAGCAGCTGTGCAGAGTTAGGAGAACAGAAACACGACAGTACAACAACACCTAGCCAAGTGGTGTCTAAACTAGAGGTGTGGCTTACAAACCATACTGTTTCATTCTAATGACCAAAGCAGTTCTAAAAAGCCACGTATCGTCGATACCAGAAGGTGTACACAGATGCTACAGGAACAGACTTAGTGTAGAAACAATACTGAAACAGCACAATATGACAAGTTCCTGACTTCCACCAATGCAGCTTGTATCGCTCAACCTTAGAGGACTTTAATATTCTACTAAACCTACACTGATAGTGTACAGTAAAGGGAGATTAACATTTATGTTAGTCTTTTCATGCTCTTTAAAAGGGTAACAAGCAAAATTCACCTCGTGTCAACCAGTGACGTCAATTGTACTGGGCTTGTGATGTCGTTTCCAATCCTTATTAAGAGTTGTATATCTATGATGCAGGAGGCACAGTAAGTTCCTACCAACTACCTCAATTTTGATGTGGGTGTGGGCAGCAATCTTCATATTGAAGAAAGGGGTGTATGCAAAATCACAGCAGCATTATTCTATCTGTCACTATAAGGAATAATTATCGAAGGATTTCTTGAAGCCTATACTCTTACTTTACTGTGTTTTTTTGAACAGAAAGAAACTGTTTTTTTTTTTCTCTATAAGTGATGACCAGTTTTACTCAACATTGAAATACTTACCATCCATAATGAATTTTTGAGGCAGCAGGTGAAGAGAAACATGAATCAAGTTTGCATGTCCTAACTGTGGCTTCTTGTTAATACAAACAGCATGCAAATAATCAGTATAATATCTTATTAAAGTTTTAATCACTTAGTGACAGCAGGTTGGAAGCCTCGTCTGTGAACAGCCAATCAGCCAGCTGGCTGAATACAGAAGACTTAAACACAATGACTTCACAACACCACAAATTATGCATGATGAATTAGCTTAGGTCATAATCTGGGTACAGTATAAGTATTTTCCATGAGGTGGATTTCACTTTCATGTTGACAGACTTCTTAAGCCAATAGTATTGTTTTCATCAAGTATTGTCAGTTTATTCAACACTCTAATACTGGAGGTCAGTGGTGTGTTTATTTTTCTCTCTCTCTCTCTTGTTGACTATTAATATGCTTTATGTTTATCTACTTTTGAATATTTATTATGTTTCATTTCTGAAGTAAATTCATAACTGTCAGTTTGTTATTGTATGTACACATGTAGAGTACATGTCATGAATAAACTATAGTATATGTAGATTGTTTGAGTATATACATCTGTTTAAATCACACAAAACCAACTTGATATACGTGCTAGTGTGTATGTGTGTGTTTTAGTTGTGTGTGTTATTGTTTTTGTTGTGTGTGTTTTTGTTGTGTGTGTTTTTGTTATGTGTGTGTGTTTTTGTTGTATGTGTGTGTGCGCGTGCGTGCGTGCATGCGTGTGTGTGTGCATGCGTGCGTGTGTGTGTGTGTGTGATTGAGTGCTGCGTGTCCCTGTGCACGTGGATATGTGGTATGCATAAGTGTAAATGTATTTAATACTGTATGTATATATACAGGTACATGCTGAATGCCGTAAGCAGTACCATGACTTCTGTAGTCTTGGGGAGCTTCATGGTGCCATCCTACCTCCATCTGTTCTGCAGAGATCTGATAGTATCCGCAAGGGAATGTGGGAGGTGTGTATAATTTTATTGCTTGTTTTTGTCTGTGTAGTGTTTGTGTGTGTGTCGCGTGCTTGTGTGTCGCGTGCTTGTGTGTGTGTGTAGTGTCATGTGGTCACGTGTGCTTGATATAAAAGTGTTTCTATTATAATAGCCTTTCAAGTTAACTGGAGGCAATCCTGTTCTTGGGTTAGTCAATTCCCGTAGTGGCGATAATCAGGTGAGACAGACAAGATGATACATAATCAGCCTCACTTGTACATTCTTTTGCTACAGGGAGTTAAGTTTCTGCGGAGGTTGAAGCAGATTCTCAACCCACTACAAGTGTTTGATCTGGTCACTGCTGGACCAGAACTGGGGTGAGTGTTTGTGCATCGCATGTAAGCCTCCTTCACAGACATGTATGTATGCTCACACTACACACACACACAACACACACACACAACACACACACAACACACACACACACAACACACACACACTTCTTGACTGCCTTTCTGGAGATCTTCATTACCATCCACAGGAAGGATCCACCCGGTTAGCCAAGGGATGCTGGTTATCCTAATAGACAAATTTCATAATAACGGTAGTTGCCCCTAGCAACCTGAATTTTACATTATTTGTAGGGGAGAATGTCCAAAGTAATGCCAAGTTTCAAAAGAATAGGATATATATATAGGTCATAAGATATTACATTTTACAGTTTGTAGTTTTCCCACGCATTTTCTATGGGATGGGGTGACAGTTACTCCTTCCAGGTAATCATATAGATAATGTATGGGAAAACCATGAATTCAAAACATTTCGCATCTCTATGTTACAGTATTTGTAGGTGTGAATGTCAGAATTAACCTCTCCAAGTTTTAAAATGATAGAGTGTATAGATCATCGAGATATGACAGTTTTGAATTTGCGGTGTTTCCTATTATCTACATGTATGTGACTACCCAGAAGGGGTAACTGTTGTCCCCTTACATAGAGAAACTACAAACTACTACAAACTTAAAAAATGTGATAACTCACTTTTGGCCAAGTGAGTGAACTCCCTCTAGGAAGGTGGATCGATGAGCCACAGACAATAACACCAAACTGAGTCTCCTTGTTCTACCCTCTCCTGCAGTGTACAGGGCGTATGGTTTGTATGCATGCTGTAAGTGGAGTGCAAATCCAAAGTGAGGGAAGACCCTGCCTGGTCTCCACCACACAGTAGGGCCAGGGGTGCTTGCACGTACGCACGCACACACAGAGGTGTGCATACATTAATACTAGCTTTCTCGTGCATTTCTTCCATTGTCACTTGTATACAGTTACACCTTCACACCTATCCACAATTATCGTATCATTTTCCATGTTCTCATTTCTTTAATGCCATTGTGTTGTGAGTAATGAGTACCTTAAATATGTTTTTTTTGCAGCTTCTACTTTTTTGAACGTTTTGAGAAGTTCCGAGTGCTGGCATGTGGCGGCGATGGTACCTATGGCTGGGTATTGTCCACCATTGATAAACTGGGGATGCACCCTCAGGTAAGAGATGGAATAGTTTAGCAGGACAAAAGTGTATCATTTTGAAATAGATAGTGCTAATTGCATTAGCATATCAGAACTAAAAATTTAAGGCAACATGTTTTGGTAGAAGTTTAATGATATCTTTATTATGTCCCTGCATCATATGTTCACTAAAAATTTCCCTCTCTAAGCCTTCTTGATGTTGAAATGTACTCAGTAAACTATGTTAACAAGTGCAGCCATTTTGGAAATGTAAAACTGTCCTTTTGTCACTGTAGTAGTTATCTAGCGTGTGACTATTTGTGTGTGGCTTTGTGGTGTAATCCTAACCCAGGTGTGTATAATATGTAAGTGTCACTTCTGAAATGTTAACTTGTGTCAACGTCCAGGCTTCTCTGAGTTATGTAGTGAAGTATTAACATCAGTATGTTAGTACAGGTTGATAGTATTCTTAAGGAACTTTGTTACTGTATGTGTTTATATACAGTACTATTTGTATCATGTAAGTATAAGTGAATTTTATATACATAAGAGTAATGTGCTTCTTTTATTTTTTTGAATTATGTTGTGCTGTTGTGCAAACAGATTTTAATTGTGGTGTTATCTTTCTTGTCCAGTGTTATATTGGTACAGTGCCACTTGGTACTGGTAATGATCTATCACGTGTGCTGGGTTGGGGGTCAGCTTGTGATGATGATGACAAGCTGTTTAATATTTTAAAAGAGATGGAGAACTCTGCTGTGCAAATGTTGGACAGGTTGGGAAACTCTGTGTGTGTTTGTGTGCATGTGTGTGTGTGTGTGTGTGTGTGTGTGTACACACAAAGTTTACATATGTGCATTTATAATGGTTTCTGTACTAGATGGTCTGTTCAACATGAACCTGGTGACTGCAGAAAGTCCACTGCATCAGAGGTGTCAGAACTTGCTAACAGTTTGGCCAGCGAGAAAATTTCTGAGGAAGACACAGATAGTCTCAGCCCAACTCCTACACTGGAGAAAAAGCGTTATTCCACCTCCTCCTCACAGGTGGGTGTGGCTACATTGCTTTAGGGGCATGGCTGCACTGATCACCAGATGTGACTGCAATGTGTAAAGGCTGTGACTATAATTTGTGTTGTTACAGGACTTGCAAGCTGTGGGAGAGTTTGGAAAGTCATTGTCAGAAGACATATCCACCCTCCTTTATTCTGATGATGACTCTGTTGTTATATCATCTGCTAGGTGTGTGTGTGTGTCTGCATGTGTGTGTGTGTCCGTGTGTGTGTGTGTGTGTCCGTGTGTGTATGTTATGTGTTGTGTGTGAGTAGTGTAGTGTGATGTTGGTTATACCCCACCTATGTGGCAGGAAACTAGCTGATCGGGTACAGCAGTTTATTGGAGAGCTGATAGAAGGACAAGAAGAACGTACAGATGACCCCATCATGTCACAGGTGAGCTGTACATTGTATATGTGGTACATGTCACCTGTGAAGAAGGGCCACCTCTCTAAACCATCTAACTTTAAATGTAATATCTCAATTTGTTATCAATTTGTGTAATACTGTATAGCCACTTGCCCATTAAGACCGCAAGAGTTTGACATAATGTTAGAGCTTTCTATTTTTTGAGATCCTTGGGACAATCTTGAAATGTCCTTATTGGTGAGGTATCCTGACTGCAAGAGTCAAATAATGTATACACTACTAATGTCAAGGACAATTAAGCATCCTAAATATCAAGGTGCCCACATTGGCTGTCCTTTTTTTAATCACCATACCTTATATAGACATTCAGTTTTAGGTTTTAGTCATCAAATGTGTATACAAGTGCACTCCTAAAAATCATTCCAAGAAATAGGAAGGATTGTTATAAGGGTTCAGTAATCAGGAACTGCAATTAATTGTTCGTATCAAATTTCCTATTACCCGTACAGTTGTACATTCTGGAAAGCCATTGGGATCACTTACTGATAGTTGTGCTTATAAAGACACTATAATAAGTTAGGCATTAAGGAAAAGTGTATCTGGCTGTGCTAAGTGTATTGTTCTATCTTTATGGAGCCCTGAAAATACATTTTGAAAGTGTAAGATGAGATTTTATGTTGGTTTCTTTTTGTGGATGATAGACTAATGACCTGTAACGCACACACACACACACACACACACACACACACACACACACACACACACACACACACACACACACCACACACACACCACACACATATAGATACACTAATAAATTATGCCACATGCCTAAAAGTAATTGCTACCTACATTGTACCAAATCGTCTGTGAATATTTCACACTCCTATATTGGTTGATCATTAGTAACAGGATGTGACTATATGTTCTAGATGTAAAAAAATCTAATCCAAAACAGCTAAGCTGTAAAAAAGGTGCGGCCCCAAAAAGGCCATGGTGAAAAAAGATGTGAAATCCAAGGTGGCGGCCAAGAAATGGCTGTGATGGTAGGTTAATGGTAAAACGACAATTCAGGTGAATTTGGTCTTGGCACAAAATTCACCTGAATTGTCGTTATTAAAATTTTTACCATTAACCTACCATCACAGCCATTTCTTGGCCGCCACCTTGGATTTCACATCTTTTTTCACCATGACCTTTTTGGGGCCGCACCTTTTTTTACAGCTTAGCTGTTTTTGATTAGATTTCACTTCTTTTTGTGTTTGTATACCCCAAAACCGGCCATAGGCCGGCTTTGGGGATTTTCTTTTCTTTACCACAGGAAGAAGAAAAGATGAAGCAGATGTTAAATACTTTAAATATTTCTGATTTTATCAGTAAATGTATATATATATAATACATATATTTATTACAGAACACTCTACATGGTGGTTTATGTATAACTGAACACTCTACAAAGTGACTTCTTCTAGCTGATATTTCTACAGGGTGATTTGTTTGTAGCTGAACTCTCTACATGGTTGTTTCTTTGCAACTGAAATCTCTACAAGGTGGCTTCTTCTAGCTGATATTTCTACAGGATTTGTTTGTACTGTAGCTGAACTCTCTACATGGTGGTTTCTTTGCAGCTGAACTCTCTACAAGGTAACTTCTTCTAGCTGATGTCTCTACAGGGTCACTTGTTTGTAGTTGAACTCTCTACATGATGGTTTCTTTGTAGCTGAACTCTCTACAAAGTAACTTCTTCTAGCTGATGTCTCTACAGGGTCACTAGTTTGTAGCTGAACTCTCTACATGGGTTTCTTTGTAACTGAACTCTCTATAAGGTGACTTCTTCTAGCTGATCTTTCTACAAGGTGATTTGTTTATAGTTGAACTCTCTACACGATGGTTTCTTTGCAGCTGAACTCTCTACAAGGTAATTTCTTTAGCTGATCTCTGTACAGGGTGAATTGTTTATAGCTGAGCTCTCTACAAGTGACCTCTTCTAGCTGATCTCTCTACAGAGTGATTTGTTTGTAGCTGAACTCTCTACAGGTGATTTGTTTGTAGCTGAACTCTCTACATGGTGGTTTCTTTGTAACTGAACTCTCTACAAGGTGACTTCTTCTAGCTGATCTTTCTACAGGGTGATTTGTTTGTAGCTGAACTCTCTACAAAGAACTTCTTCAAACTGATCTCTGTACAGGGTGAATTGTTTGTAGCTGAACTCTCTACAAGGTAACTTCTTCTAGCTAATCTCTATACAGAATGACTTTTTGGTAGCTGAACTCTCTACATGGTGGTTTCTTTGTAACTGAATTCTCTAAAAGGTGACTTCTTCTAGCTGAACTCTACAGAATGATCTTTTCGTAGCTGAAACTCTCTACAGGGTGATTTGTTTGCAGCTGAACTCTCTACATGATGGATTCTTTGTAGCTGAACTCTCTACAAGGTGACTTCTTCTTGCTGAACTCTCTACAGGGTAAATTGTTGTAGCTGATCTCTCTACATGATAGTTTCTTTGTAGTTGAACTCTCTAAAAGGTAACTTCTTCTAGCTGATCTTTCTACAAAGCAATTTGTTTGTAGCTGATTTCTCTGCAGGATGATTTGTTTGCAGCTGAACTCTCTACATGGTGGTTTCTTTGTAGCTGAACTCTCTACAAGGTGACTTCTTCTAGCTGAACTCTCTACAGGGTGATCTTTTTGTAGATCATCTCTACAGAGTGATTTGTTTGCAGCTGAACTCTCTACATGGTGGTTTCTTTGTAGCTGAACGCTCTACAAGGTAACTTCTTCTAGCTGATCTCTCTACAGGGTGAACTGTTTGCAGCCGAACTCTCTGCAGGGTGATTTCTTTGCAGCTGAACTCTCTGCATGATGGTTTATTTGCAACTGAACTCTCTACAAGGTAACTTCTTCTAGCTGATCTTTCTACAGGGCGGTTTGTTTGTAGCTGAATTCTCTACAGGGTGATTTATTTGCAGCTGAACTCTCTATAGGGTGATCTTTTCGTAGCTGAACTCTCTCCAGGGTGATTTTTTTCATCTGAACTCTCTACATGATGGTTTCTTTGTAGCTGAACTCTCTACAAGGTTACTTCTTCTAGCTGATCTCTCTACAGGGTGATTTGTTTGCAGCTGAACTCTCTACATGGTGCATAGTTTCTTTGTAACTGAACTCTCTACAAGGTGACTTCTTCTAGCTGATCTCTCTACAGGGTGATTTGTTTCTAGGTGAACTCTCTACAGGGTGACTTGCCTGTAGCTGAATTGTCTATCAGATTAACTGGTTGTAGCTGAATTGTCTATCAGATTAACTGGTTGTAGCTGAATTACCTACAGAATAAATTGCAATGTAATATAATTGTTTGATGGAGTAAGTTATAAACGTAGCCGAATACTCTATTAGGGTGACTGTTCTATTAGAGTATCTCGATCTCGCATTTGCAACACGTAGTTGGCTTTCGAATCATGACTCAGTGGTTTGTAATGCGATTCTTCTGTACTACTACAAGGACTTTCTATGATGATTATTCCAGCTACACACCGATTTTCAGCTCATTGCTCTAAGCGGTTTGCCTGGTAGGCATGAAAACTAATAGTTTTTTTATTCATAAAAATCAATTGCGTAATTGTGACACAGGTTGGGTTTTGTGTCATATCTCCATGGTCTTTATCTCAATTCTCTTCAAACCACAAAAAGGCACTCCTACGATGGTTGCTCCATCTACATAGCAATTTTCAACTCATTCCTTCAAGGGGTTTACCCTGTGGGTGTGACAGACCTTCGACCTTATTTTACGCGAATAATCGATCATAACTCCGTGAATGTCCATTGGATTCCTACCAAAGTTGGTACTGAGATTCGCCTTAATGAGCCCTTCAAGTGTGCCAAATTTCTGCCCGATTGGAGCACGAATTCGTGTTTTATGGCGAATTTTGCGAAGTGTGCGAAATGAAGAAGAAAAAAATGAAGAAATTAAAACGAAATTTTGTTCGCTCGTATCTTGGAAATGGCTGGACCAATTTTCTTCAAATTTGGTATGTAGACTCCCATAACTGGCCGGCACGTCTGTAGCAAATTTGGTTCTAATCGGATAAGGGATCACAGAGCTACATAGGTGTGAAAATTGCGTTTTCTTTCTTCCTGTTAATATACTCAGGGTGTGGCATGCCGGCTTCTTGGGCCGCACGACACACTACCGTGTGTCTTGATTCTGATTCAACGAGCTTTCTCTTGTATGCTTCAGTTTTGTCTGTATTTATTGTGTTGCTGGTGTTTTTTGTGTAGTGCTACTTGTTACGTGACAAGCTCAAGTCATTGGCTACTACACTTGGGGAAGAAGCTGATGCCACTACAGAGCTGCCCTCCAAGGACCAAGATAACAAGCTCACTGAGAAAACATTCAGACCACGTGAGGCACTCATGGCACGTGCCAACAGCCTCAAGAAGGCAGTAAAGAGTCTCATTGATCAAACTGAGTCAGGTATGTGCAGTGTGTGTGTGTGTGTGTGTGTGTGTGTGTGTGTGTGCAGGCCGCGTGCGTGCGTGCATATGTACATGCATGTGTGCATGTATATTATATGTAGCATATACTTACATGTATGTTTAGTCATACTGAGCTTTTGACAAAGCTGCAATACTGTATATCAAGGCCCAAACCAAAACCATGGTATTGAAATATCAAAAATACTAAATATATATGTGGTAGGAATTAGGATGTTATCAAAATATTCTGCATGTTTACGGTAGGGGTAGCTGACTACAAATGTGTTTTGCCTTGCCACTTGTTGAATATCTTATTTCATTTAGATCAATATACATTTTGTGTACAGCATCCATTCAAGAGCAATACAGTAGTGCTGAGGTGTTGTTTTGTTTTGACAATACTGCAGAGCCCTAATTATATATGTGCAATGGGTTTGTACAGGTGTATGTAGATGTATGCCATCTATATGATGTGCTCTACACAGTCACACTCATGCATCACACATACACACACGCACGCATGCACGCACGCACACACACACACACACACACAATACACTATTATTTTCCTATATAGCTGTTGACTTGGAGGTGACAGTTACAGAAGAGGTGGCTGTAATGACACAAAATGCACTAAACAAGTCGACACATCCTTACCCATTGTTCAAGCAGTGAGTAACATGTCACTTATGTAAATCTTCTCAATTGTACATCATAACAAAGTTATGTTTGCTTCGTACTTACAACTACTGTATGCCAATCACTTCTCTCTGCACAGAAGTGCTTTGTTTTAAGTCTAGTACAAATTAGTGTGTTAATTGCGGCTATTAGTACAATGCAAGTTATAGAGAGAGCATGTTTTATTACTTTGATCTTATGCTAAAGCTCAATATGTGGGAAAACTGGTCTTATCGCCCATGACAGTAAGTTTGAGTTTTTGACACAAGCACAAAGCTTTATGAATGCACTATCAAATTTGACTGTCACAGTCAACATGTTCTCCTTTTGCTCGCTGCTTTTCCAAGCTCAGTGGTGGGCCATATGAGCAGTTTGGGGCCTTGATAGAGCCCAGGCCATGGCTGTATGTGACTGTACAGCTCCGTGGTATTGGATAATGACCGTTGCTGTAAATTTCCTTTCATTTTAGCCACCCCTTTTAGAGCTTGCTTGGTTTAAAAATTATCTAAAAAGTGTGGGAAACTACCATTTGTTCAGTGGATTAGGTAATAAATAGTTATAAAACACATGGAAATTTGATATGCGTAGCTAGGCAAGCTACAACACATTGAATACTTAAAGCCGGTGTTTCTCAATACTTGTAAATGGGCAATAAGACTAGTTTTTCCAGACACAGTCACATACGTATTACTTTGTTAGAAATAATTGTCTCTGCACTTGCACATATAATTATGTGTTGTCATGAACACAACAAAAAGTGACTGTTCTATTAGAGTATTTTGTCAACTGGTGTATGTTCTATTGGAACACTGTGTTTCCTCAAATAAATGCCACTCTCAATCATAAGCCATGGGGCTTTCAAAATAAACACCTGGTCTCAAATATAGCCCTGGACTATTGATGGTGTTTGCTGTTAGTGGATTTACGTCTTTGCCTTGTTGCTGCTGTCAACATTAAGTTTAAGGCCATCTGAGGGATGAAAGTGGTATGTGTAATAATTATACAGTATGATAAGTACTGTATAGTAGGGACCACAAAGGCGTGGGCATGACCCATGAAAAAACATACCCAAAAACCAGCCTCACTTTTCCCTGGCAACAATGAAGCAGTATCGGTTAGCAAGCCTTCAGATCGACCCAAAATACTTTCAACAAGTTGCTATGAATTGTTTTTTTTTTTTTTTAATTATTAAATGGAATTTTCTAGTGACTGATGCCTTCAGACAAGCGGAACTCAATAACAACTAAGGCTACGGACTTGATTTTTTCACTGCTCGACGTAGCTTCGGCTCGAGAGGTGCCTTTTGGCATACTGCAGTATGTACAATATATTCTTCATGGATTTACCAGTGTGTTTGTGTCCCATTCATCTTTGCTGACAGCAAAAAAGTGTCATTTGGCGGTAGCACGTGATGGCTTCCCTTCATAACGGAAATCGCCTGTATTTTTTATAGTGGCTTCTTTCATTTTATAGGTGCTTTTTGAACAGTTCTTGATTCATAACGGGTTAAACATAGCTGACAACGAAGTGCAATGGATGCTTTACTTTTCAGACGATAATTTATAGCTGGGGCGTGCAGCACCATTTTTTCTTTTGATGCGGTATGCATGGATTCACCAGCCATAGTAATTGTATTTTATAAAAGTTAACATACACAAAAAAATTTGGAATTTTCAACTATACATGTAGTAGGGACCATAATACATCGATAAAAAGTACCGTAACAAGCTGGAGTAGTGCACGATATTACACTTCTTATTGTTTTACTGTGATTTAATATCGTGCACTGCTCCAGCTTGTTACAGTATTTTTTATCGATGTGTTATGGTCCCTACTATAGTTAAATTTTTTGTGTACTTGTATGAATAGTCTGTGTGAGTCCACATGCATGCAGATATGTATTTCAATAGTTTTAGGCCTTCACTACACTTTTTGTATAGTCAACACCCTGTGTAATGCTTACTGTTACATTTGATTAAACCCTGGACATCACTTGAACCTATCCAAAATAAATGCCCGATCTCAAATAGAGGCCCTGTTATTTATTTTCAGGTCGGGTCAAAATTCTGAGAAAGAAATATAAGCCCAGGCTTTTATATGAGGAAATACAGAAAGTGTATATTCTATTAGAGTAAATTAAATGGAGTTCTGTATATGATTCAGAACAAATTCAACACTTTGGTGGTTGAACTACCACACAGGTGCCCAGATGTTCAAGGTTCCACAGTTAGTACATAAGTTACTAACAGAGTAGCACTGTATTATTAACACCATTGTATTCCTATCCCCTTAGGAGTTCAGTGGCTCCATACTCACTGAGTGGCAGCATGTAAGTCTGTGTTGTAGCCATGCACGCATGCTTACAATGGTACTCTGTCCTACACAGTTTAACTTATGTTATCTAGCTGGAGATGTATGTGGGTGACTAGCACATGACCTAAATATCGGTGTTACCTGTACCCCTGTATATATTGTAGACACCTTGAGACTATGATACAGTAGCTGTATTATAGTTGTCTGCAGACAGTGCAGTACATTAATGCAAGTGGGACCATAGACAAGAAGTATTTTACACAAACTCTGGGATCCACAATAACTAGCTGTTGTTCCCCTTTACCGCTGAATAGCATTATGTCCTGTCCGTGTCATTCCAAAAAACAAACCAGCTAAATGGAGACTCAATATTGACTTACATGTTTACTACCTACAGCTCAACAACTCCAAGTAGTGGATCAGATGCTAAAGAGATTGCTGCTATGAACAATTATTGTGGAATTGGACTGGACGCTAAGATAACTTATGAGTTCCACACCAGAAGAGAGGAAAATCCTGGACAATATACGTGAGTGTGTGTATGTGTATGTGTAGGTGGTGTGTGTGTGCGTCCATGCGCGTGTGTGTGCGTGCATGCTCATGTGTGTGTGTGCATGCGCGTGGGTGCATGCATGCGCGTGTGTGTGTGCACACGTGCAGATAGTAAGCAAGTGCTTTTCAGAATTTGTAAAAAGTAGATATATGTTTTCAATGTCTTAGCTTGTCAATGTATCAATGACGTGTGTACTGTAAAAATTCATTTTATTTTTTGTGCAAAAAAATTTCATGATAGAAATTTCATGTAAAAATATTTTAAATGACTGCTCTATTAGAGTATCTTGATCTTTGCAAAAAATAATTGTATAAAAACTTTTGGTATTGATTTTAGCATACCAATTACAGTGTGTATTGTTTGTAACTATGTTCTCATAAGGTTCATATGTTGGCAGTGCTCATCTATACATGGTGGTGTTTGTTGTAGGAGTCGAGCTAAGAACATGGTGTTGATGGGGTTCCTAGGAGGGAAGGAACTGCTATCTAACTCGCAGAAGAACCTCAGTCAACGTCTAACATTGGAGGTATATAAGATGTACTGAATATAGAGTGGTATCTATGTGTACATGTGTGTATGTACAGTACACATACTACAAGCACACACTCACACATGCACTTACCTGCACTACATAATATACAAGCAAGTGAGCACAACACACACATAAATACACATTCAAAGTTTGTGTATATTATGACATTTTAACATTCCATTTTCAATATCTTTCTTACCATGCAGTGTGATGGAAAGAAATTACGATTGCCTCGTAAAATTCAAGGCGTTGTCGTACTCAACATACCTAGCTATATGGCAGGGACTAACTTTTGGGGTACAGACCGAGAAAAAGATGTAAGCTACTTGATTATTTCTGTGACACTGTATTCTAACAATTTCACTGTCAGGGTTACAGTGCACCTTCCATTGATGACAGACTTGTTGAAGTGGTTGCTGTGACTGGAGCTACTCACATGGTGAGTAAAATAATAAGTGTACGTTGATAGTGGATCTTTTGTTTTTCATGCCTCTAGGCTACTGCTAAGGTACTCGGAATACAGAACTCAAGATTAGCACAGGTATAATGATTATTCGGAAATACATCTGTAATATCACAACTCAATAAAGAAAAGATGTTTTAGTTTGTAATACGTACTGTAAGTTCTCAAAAGTAATGGGGAACGTCAGTTACATGACCCCTAGTGTTCAGATAAGTGAAAAAATTGGTTCTCCAATGGCTTAACTACTCTATTAGAGCAATCCTTTAATATTTGGTTTAACAAACGTGTAGGTAATGATGCTCAGTGAGTTTCAACTGTATTTTATTCTTTGTACAGTGTCGTAGTCTCAAGATCCACATTGCTCCTGGTGAGAAAGTTCCCATGCAAGTTGATGGAGAGGCGTGGCTGCAGGAACCCGGCATTGTGTCTGTGGTGCATAAGAATAGAGCTAGAATGTTGGCCAAGAATAAGGTAAGTATTGAGGGAAATTTCATAACAGTTTTAATGAGTGCTTGTAAGCAATATCTGGTAATCTTATTGTGTTACACACTAGGATTTAGCTGTCAGTCTCAAGTCATGGCAACAGCAACATAAGCCACCAAGACAACGACTGTTACTTAAGAGTCATAGTCGTATAATGTTGATGGCTGGACTATCAGATACAGTATTGGACTGTTGTATGGACCTTGCAGGAGTAACCAAGCATCTATTTTCTGTGTATGTTTATACGAGTGTAGGGTACTGTGTGTGTGTGTAGCGCGTGTGTGTGTGCATGTGTGCACAGGTGTGCAGAGCAGTGTGTTTCTGCATGAAAGCATGCATGTATGACAAGCTTGTCATATTCTACAGTATCCAAGAAGAATCACTGACAAATGTTGATGTGGAGAAGGAACTTTTTCCACTGGCTATCTCAACAAATCGTTCAATGGACAGAATATTTCCCAATGATCAGGTCTCACTAGTGAGTATACAATGAAGAAAAATTAAACATATAAATGTGACTGGATCTGCACATATGTTAGCACAGGCCTAATTTTTACGCTAGACTGAAATAAACGCAATAAGTGAAATATTTACAAAATTGAAAAAAAAATCCATAAATTCTTTGAATGCTTGTTTTCTGATGAAGAAAGGTGATAACAGCAAAACCTTGGTAGCAATGTGATCCCCAAAACAAGAGGAGTCAAAAATCTTTGTTTTATGTCAGTACTCCGAAGGAGATGGAAGATAATGAGTGTTAGTTTGCCTGACATTAGGCAGGGGGTTCGTTATCATTTTTTCTCTCACTTTTTCGCCTTTGTCCTGGTCATAGGAAGGGCTTGGAAGACAAAACATACCCAGCAATGGAAGTTCTTGGCTTCTAGAGCTGAAACTCCAGTTAGCCATTTGTTTGGCTATCTAGATAAGGAAAATGTAATAAAATTCGAAAAATGCGCTAAAATGTAAGTTCTTGCAGATCTGGTCACAAATATGGTTGTGCTATCCGTCCCCCTCATACTTTAAACTCCCTCTCTCTCTTATATTATTAGGATGCTGATGTTGAACACTTGGAGGATTTCAAACGTCTCTCACGTGCACTGATACAAGAAACAAATTGGTTTATCAAAATGAAGGTCAGTTCTGGTATCAGCTATGTCAAAAAAAGTACTCCTCTTTTTGGTACAAGTTGGTTCAGTTGCACTTAAACCTGAGATAATGGTTATTTGAGTTTGCTGACAGTCAACTGTACATAGTAATGACTTGTTGTGTTAGAGTATTTTGTCAGCCACTGATAAAATAAGGATATCAGGTATACAGAGCTCTTTTGTACCAAAAACTGGTGATTTATGTAACCAAGCATTTTAATTAAATGTGTTTGTTGTTAGAAAATTACGCCAGAAATGTTGGACATGATGGAGTGTGCCCTAAAACATGTTGAGATACAAATGGGTAACTTATTATTAGCCATGGGAGATGACCCCTTATCACCAGAGGTACGTTATCTGCTCACAGTAAAGGTACAAACTTTACTGGTTTTCATTGTTTAGGAGCCGAGTTTACAACGCAGGCAAACTAATCCAGAAATGTCGCAGGTGGCCAAAGTGAACAGCTTGCAACGTCTTAGCACCATGCCATCTTTAGAGGCGTCACAACGTGACAGGTCTAGTGTTATTTGTCTTAGTTCGGAAGAGATAGATGCTCTTGATAAGTTGGCTAATGAAGGTACAGTCATCATGTTGTGAAAGTGTATGTTTTATTAGAGAACATGTGTTCTCTTGTGTTGTGTTGGAGTTACGGGGGGAGGGTTTGTAATAGTGCTGAAAAGATATAGAAGTAGCTCTGATGCTTTACCAAAAAAGATTGCGGTGCTTATTCACACTTAAAGAATAATCGGTTGTTTTCACAGCTATTTGAATAGCAAAAATTGCCATTTGTTACAGCACTAGTTTGTTATAAGGTCACCTGTCTATACTGACTGTGTTACTTGCCTCCTTATGGTCTACCCACAGGAATTAGATGACAATTCTATTTGCTTAATGTTGTATTGGGTCACTGTTGTTAGGTGATTTTGAGAATCCAATTAGGTTTTGAATAGTGTTTACCTTCAGTGTGTGTGATTGTGTACTATGCATCTAATGGACAGTAAAGACTATAAACCGAAGTAAGGAGATATATTAAAGCTTGAATATTAATATTTCACTGAAAGACCACAGCATTTTCGTTAAGCACCATGGCCTTGTGTTATAAATCTATGTAGTTACTACTGAAAAGCAGCCACTATTCGAAGGAGGCATGTATAGGATAAAGCTGCTCTCAAGTGCAGCGACTATCAGTATAAAAACTGTTGCTAGAAGAAGAGCATGCATGTACACATTTAATAGCTCTAATAGTATTCTGCACATTATCTGTATTTACAATATATTTCAATTATTGCAATACTAAAATACCATTCTGTTGTATTGATTTACTGCCAACACTAGTTGCTACAAATAGTGTTGAGCCTGAATGCCTGAACTTTATAAAACAAGTACACAAAAAAATTTGGAATTTTCAGCTAGAGTAGGGACCATAGCACATGATAAAAAGTACTGAAACAAGCTGGAGCAGTGCACGATATTAAATCACAGTAAAACAATAAGAAGTGTTATATCCCTACTATGCATTTCCATTATGGTATCTTGAGCACAGTAGGGATAGTTATAACACTTTTTATTGTTTTACTGTGATTTAATATCGTGCACTACTCCAGCTTGTTTCAGTACTTTTTATCGATGTGCTATAGTCCCTACTCTAGTTGAAAATGCACAGTAGCGATATAACACTTCTTATTGTTTTACTGTGATTTGATATTGTGCACTACTCCAGCTTGTTTCAGTACTTTTTATCAATATCCCTTTTTGTCCCTACTCTAGTTGAAAATGCACAGTAGGGATATAACACTTCTTATTGTTTTACTGTGATTTGATATCGTGCAGTACTCCAGCTTGTTTCAGTACTTTTTATCGATATCCCTTTTTGTCCCTACTCTAACTTTTTTGTGTACTTGTTTGTTTGTTAACCTTTTTTGTAAAATTAAATTATTATGACTGGTAAACCCAAGTATACTGCATCAAAAGGAAGAAATAGTGCCGCGCGCCCCAACTACTGTAATAATTATCGTCTGAAAAGTGAAGTATCCATTAGGCTTCGTTGTCAGCTATGTTCAACCCGTTACACAGCATTACAAATCAAGAACTGTTCGAAAAGCATCCCTGCAGTCAAAGTAGCCACTATGAAAAATATGGACGATTTCTGTTACAAAGTGAAGCTATCACGTGCTACTGCCAAATTGAATGGGACACAAAGGAGGACACTGGTAAGTCTATGAAGAATGCATTGTATGTACTTGTATGTACTACAGTATGCCAAAAGGCACCTCTTGGGCTGAAGCGACATCAAACAGTGAAAAAATTAAGCCCGTAGCCTTAGCCATTATCGAGTTACGCTTGACTGAAGGTATCAGTCAGTCAATAGAAAATTCTGTTTAATAGTTTTAAAAAAATTTTTACAATTTGTTGAAAGCATTTCAGGTAGATCTGAAGGCTAACCAATACTGCTCATCATCGTCAGGGAAAAGTGAGGCTGGTTTTTTGGTGATGTTTTTCATGGGTTATGCCCACACCTTTGTGTTTCCTACTATACAGTATGGTATATGATAGTCCTGTTACTCAGGACACTTGAAAATGCAGATCCTGTCATCTGGAAAATCAGGACACTTACAGGATGTTCATAATACCTGTAATAGATTTTATTCATACACACATGACTGTGTACAGAAAATTACCTTTATTGCATTATTGTAGATGCAGAATCGTGGAAGGTTGATGAAGTGTGTAGATTGTTAGGGTGTATTGGACTATCAGAATATGAAGAGAAATTTACTAAACATAACGTACAAGGCAAAGAGTTGTTATCAATGCAGAAAAAAGATTTTACCGTAAGTGCAGATCTTTGTAGTGATTACTTAGTTATTTGTTGGTCATTCCTGTATCTCTCTTTGATTATACTTTAAAATTTTCTTGTAGGATCTTGGAATGGAAAAGGTTGGACACCAAGCAAAACTCCGTCAAGCCCTGAGAGTTGTTACAAAGAAGAGAAACAGTGAAGAACCAACAACTGAGGATAATGTTGCTACTACTAATAATACTGGTTCACTGACTCCATCTACAATGACTGTTAACTTTCTACCTTCCCCTACCACTACTACTCATCCTAGTACACTGTAACTGTATTATGCGTTGTAATTATATGAATTATATGTAAAATTAATGGAATTATTCTTTATTGTAATAAATATAAAGCATAAAATTTGAAATTATGAGGTCAAATGTTTATAATCTATTGAGAAATTAGACCACGTGAAGCTTTTCAGCCTACATTCTCTGTTATTTAATTGTTGGTTATGTGTGATGAGAAGGAATCCATGATCAGTACTTCAAGCTTGGGTGAATATGGTACTAGCTAAGTTCTGGTTTATGAAACAATTATATCCATGCATGCCGCAACAGTTGAGCTATGAATAAGAGTGTGACCGTGTGGATGTAGTATGTGTTGTGGTATTCTTTTGGGCTGGTACCCTGCATGGATCCACTTCAATTATTGTCTGCCCAGTAAATGAGATTGTAATGGCCTTCATGACCAATCAAATAAAGGCCATGAAGTTACATGGTAGCCAAGAAATGCTGCCTAGATGAACAATGACAGCCTCATGTCTTGGGAATTATGCTCCAATTTTCCTGTTTCAAATATCTCACAAAATTTTTACAACATGTGCTGCAGTCTATTATGCTCATTCACCTATCATTATTCCACAGTCCTAATCAAGTGGATTTTAAGTTAGTTTTGGTCCTGTGTGAAAGCAATAAGCTAGTGTAAAACTATGTGTTTGTGTAATTTACATTCTGTATCATAGGTATATTATTATTCTAATTAGTTGAAATATTAATATTTAGTATTGAAAATAAACTCTTGATGAGATAGAAGCAATAGTTAATTGCTATGTACACTATCTATACATGTAGCTAGCTACTAGCTATACTTAAGATTTAAAAACTAGATTTTTAGTTGTGAGGAGACAACTATAATAGAGATGGTCTTCAAACTATGGATGAGAAAGTCATTTAGATGTTCAGTGGATTAGCTATAAAATTGTGCATTTTAGTGATAAAAGCACCAAATTTCACTGGGAAAAAAGAGGGATATAAGATGGTATTTCCAGTGGCTTATTGAATACAAAAAAGCTTGATATAACCTATATTATACTAACAATCTCACATAAGGCTTTAGTTAATGTGTTAAACATACTGAAACCATATATGTGATGGTACAGTGTGGGCATTATATTAGATATAAGCTATTTGAGGTAATGTGGTAAATAAACTGAAACCATATATGTAATAGTATAGTATGGATTATACTAAAGTATAAGATGAGTATAATGCAGGATTTATATTACGGCTTATTTGTATTCAATAAGCCACTGGAAATACCATATTATATCCCTCCTTTTTCACAGTGTTTAGCAGAGAGGTAGATGATCACCTTACAAACAAATCTGGATAATGGGCCAATGCAGACCACTCCTCCTTTAATGGGTCCCTCCCTCTCAACCGCACTAACAAAATATTAATGTAATAATTACACAATAAACAAATAAAATGACAAACTGAACATGAACTCTCTACCATATCAATATAGAATTTACCTAATGTGTGTGGTATAGCAGACATGACCAAAGTACACTCTGTGTGTAGTATATATTTCTACTGAGATCACTGTTGTGACAGTACAACTATGAGTGACTGCATTATTAGACTCTCATCACTTGTGAACTCATTTGGCATTTTATGCAATCATGTAGATACTCTCATATACTTTAATTCATTTATGAATTAGTTGATTCCAAAAAAGCACACAACCTCCCTTACAGCTACATGGAGGGTGCTTGTAATATGCACAACATTCCGCAGCAGGGCAATCCTTAATGATAATTATACCTTTGGCATGTAATCAAATTTGCTAAATGTTGACTGGAGATCCTAACAAAATTAATGCCAAAGGCAGAAGTGTTAAAGGTAGGAAAACATATTTATTTATTTATTATCAATTTTTGTCAATGACAGGGTCACACAAAAGGTATAAGCCTGTACAGGGTGCTTCCCCACAAAAATTACACACAACATACAACTGTACCAAACAAACAACTACAAAAACAAAGAAACATACACACAAACAATAAGATTAAAGTTACAGAAAATTTCAAATTAAAGTTATATAGTATAGGAAATATCTATAATTGCTGTCCCCTATATATATAAATATAACATCCGGTATTATATACACGTACTGTACATATGGCCAAGGTAAACTTCGCAGTAGTGTGTTAGACTATAAGAAAACCATTTTATACTATATGCATAGCTATACATGTAGTGATAGACATAGCTATCTGGTTAATAAGACTATTGGAAGCCCCACCCATTTTTAGATATATCACTAAAACCATTAAAAGACAATACAAAAATATGATGAGCCTTGTCTTATTACGTGCATGAATTCAACAGTTTACAATTACTTACATAGATTCTGTAGTTTACTAATACCATACCTGTTTCACTGCCATACAAGTCCCTCTAACAGTGACTGCCCCATACATGGCCTCCCTGACAAGTAGCTCTCTCTGTTGTTCTAGAGCCAACCTGTATAAAAAGGGTGCGGCCTTCAAAAAGCCTGGGTGAAAAAAGTTGTAAAATCAAAGGTGGCGGCCATGAAATGGCTGCAATGATGTGGATGATAATAAATGTCAATAATGGCTGTTTGCATTAATAAGATTTATTGTCATCAACATCATTGCAGCCATTTTATGGCTGCCACCTTTGATTTCACAATTTTTTTCACCCAGGCTTTTTGAAGACCACACTCTTTTTATACAGTTTGACTGTTTTTGCATGGATTTGCTAGTCCTGTCACACAGCAGGATGACAAACCTCTGAATAATGTGTGTACCATGTTCCATGGGATCATTTTTGGTGTATGATACAATAGTAATGGTGCAGTTGTGAGCTCCGGCAGTGCATTTTAGGTATTCCATGCTGACCACACCCAAAAACCTGGAATCGGTGTCACAACTTGAATCTGAACAGCTGGGCAATGGAAAAGGCTGCAGGGTTTGTGTCTTAATGTGGGTCTTTAAGATTGGGACCTTCAAGTATCATGCCTGAAACAGATTCTTTCTGACAACCCACTGGAAACTCTGGTCCCAAAAAAGATTTAGCTTTCCAAAATATATGGCCAGTTATGATCAATTTTTGCTGCACATGCAGTCATGAATGATGGATGACATCATTGTTCTGGTTGGTAACTACTATAGCTACATTTGATGCAAAACATGCAGGTATACCTGGTGAATATAATGTATGCAAGGAAACAGTTCTGACCAAGTAAAATTTATTAATATTTTGGTCCCTTGTATAATGTAATTCACTGCCACAGTAGCTATATATAGTGTCTTCAGATCTATTTACTGATGTAAAAGCTCAGAAGAAAGGAGGAATGCATTATTGGCCCTGGCTAAGGCCCACGCCAAAGCCTGTGAGTTGGATAGTGACAATGATACCATCAACCTTGCACAAGCACTTAAAGATTGTTCATAACTGGCCAAATGCTTGGGAAAGGTAAACCTTTTTCAGGAGTTTCCAGTGGGTTGATCTTCTTACCCCTTACTACTACAGGCCAATATTTAGAGGGATTTGGTGACCTCAGACTAACCGCCCTCTATTATAATTTACTAGAACATTACACTCAAGATCAAGGTACTATAACAGAGCAATCAAATATTCAATATAACAGTCAGTTATTCTCAACACTATTTAATTGATTCAGACAGAAACATACATTATACACCAAACAAAAAAAGGTCCTGCTAAGAATCCTGGTTATGGGCCGATGCTAACCTAAGTAAAACATGATACTTGAAGGTCCAATCTTAAAGACTAATGTGAAGATGCAAACACTGTAGCATCATCCATTGCCCAGCTATAGACATATTAAAATTCAGGCTTTTCTTTTTCCAGCTTTGTTGGACATAGTAAGAAGAAAGCATGGAATACCTGAAAATGTACTTCCAGAGCTCACAACTGCACTGTTACTATTGTAGCATACACTAAATGAACCAGGTACACACATTATTCAGAGGTTTGTCATCCTGTTGTACGACAGGACCAGTAAATGTGCAGACTATGGTTCATATAAGTCAGTTTCTCTCCATATCCATGATTCAGGAACTGCTAACAGTGGCCGCCCCCATACACAGCCTCCCTGACTCTCTCTGTTGTTCTAGAGTGATAAAATATGCAGGTCCCTTTGTGAAAAATTTTCCTCTTTGTGAAAATTTTTTCATCAAGTTTTGTCAATGTGGTCTACCTGTGTACAAGAAGGAACATTGTGTTTGATCACAAACTTTGAAGTCTGAGGAAAATGTAATAGCCAAGTGTGTACCTAGTTAAATTTTTGTAAACTAGCTACTGCATGAGTACATTAATCACAGAATCTATGTATGTAATTACAAATTATAAAATAATTTGAATTCATATACAGTATGTAACTAGACAAGGTTCATAATACTTATAATATTACTTTAATGATTGCTTTTCATGGATATATATCTAAACGTGCATGGGGATTCCAATGGCCTTATAAAATAGATAGCTACATATGTTTATCACTTAATGTTGATACATATGCATGCAATGTTTTCTTATAATCTAACCCACTACTGCAATGTTTACTTTGACCATAAAATTATGTCAGTACATGTAAATAATACAGGACGTTATATAAGAGATGGTTGAATAGATACAGGACCGGATTTGCAAAATGGTACATTTTACATGCCAGCAAACAAAATGATGTAACACTTGACTTTTTATACTGACTAACTTGCTCTTTGTTTCAAACTGCAGCCAGATACTTTAACTGCACTCGTGGAAAATTTCAGACAAATTATATGCAATAATAAAAAGTTATGAAGCTTCAAAGTTCAAAAAATGGGTCAAATTTTGTGTGTCTTTTTGCAAATCTGGTCACATATTTCCTAGGATGTATAATGTGTTCTCACCTTTAACACTTCTTAAATGAATTAAAGTATTGAGAGCATCTATATACATGATTGCACCAAACATAAGTTCACAAATGATGAGAGTCTAATAATGCAGTCACTCATAGTTATACTGTCACAACAGTGATCTCAGTAGAAACACTACACACAGAGTGTGTTTTGGCCATGTCTGGTATATCAAAATAGGTAAATTAGTGCAATTCTATATGATATGGTAGAGAGTTCATGTTCAGTTTGTCATTTTCTTTGTTTATTGTGTAAAACATGTTCCAAACTAAATAAGAAGCCAAATGTTAAGTTGTGGCAAGTAATTTTTCTTGAAAACACAACAGATTTTATGTGATGTACCAAAATTTACCCTTGTGTAGGAAGCATGGTTCCTACACGTGTAGGACTATATTAAGAAATTTAGTAGGAAATATTCCCACACTGTTGAGTTTTGTAAGAAAGATTCCTACACATGGTACAATGTGTAGGACATTTTAGAAATAATTCCTACAAGTGTAGGAATTATTCCTACATTTGTAGGAACAGTTCCTACACTTGTAGGAATTATTCCTATACCGCAAGAAACTGTCTCAATGTGTAGGTATCTTTCTTACAAAATTCAACAGTGTGGGAATATTTCCTACAAAATTCTGCAATAAAGCTCAATCTACACATGTAGGAACCATGTTCCTACACAAGTGTAAAATTCCTTCCTGCACTTTACCCCAAAAATTATGATTTCTTATTTAATTTGGAATATGTGACCGGATTTGCAAAAAGGGGTCTTCCACACACATCCAGTTCTATATACTTGGAAGAGCATAACTTTGTGTTCAAGACAGATACAAACCTGCAATTTTCTCCATCCATTAACCTATGTTGGTGCTCAATAATGACCAAATTTCAAGGTAATAACTTTTCCCAATTTGAAGTTATGAAATTGCCAAAGTTGGTAAATTGGATGTGTGGAAGACCCCTTTTCGCAAATCCGGTCACATATGTTGTACTTAAACATTAGTATTTTGTTAGTGTGGTTGAGTGGGTGGAACCTGTCAAAGGGGGCGTGGTCTGCATTGGCCAAATATCCAGATTTGTTGTAAAATGATCCTCTACCTTTGTGCCAAATTTGGTGCTTTTATCACTAAATTCACGTGCACAATTTTTGTGTAATTTTCAGTTAATCCACCTCACTATATAGCTAATCCATTGCCTAAGCAATCAATATTTCAAACCATTTCACTACAATCCAGGTGTAAAAAAGTGTGATCAAAACCTCAGCTGGGTTGTAGCAGCTATACAGAAATGGTTTGAAATGAGATATAGGGATGAGGGAACTAGGCCCGTTATAATCAGGGGCAGATCTAGGATTTTAAAGGGAGGTTTCCATGGCAGCAGGACTTAAATGCAGGGGTCTGGGGGGCACAGCCCCCAGATTTTGGCGAGGTTTTAATTTTATAAGTCTTAAAATTTAACAAAACTTGATGTTTAAAATCTGCACACATTAGTTTTTGATCTACTGATTATCATCTAATGCCATCACTCACTGTGAAAAAAGAGGGATATAAGATGGTATTTCCAGTGGCTTATTGAATACAAAAAAAGCTTGGTATAACCTGTAGTATACTAACAATCTCTTGTAAGACTTCAGTTAATGTGTTAAATATACTGAAACCATATATGTGATGGTATAGTGTGGACATTATATTAGATATAAGCTATTTAAGGTAATGTGGTAAATATAACTGAAACCATACATGCAATAGTATAGTATGGATTATACTAAAGTATAAAATTAGTATAATACAGGGTTTATATTAAGGCTTATTTGTATTCAATAAGCCACTGGAAATACCATCTTATATCCCACTTTTTGCACAGTGACTTTCTGAGCACTTCTTGAACTTTCTGCTAAGAAAGAGCACAATACTTACAGTATATGCATTCTATCTAGCTATGTGTGGTAAGTATGCAATCCATTCACACTCATTAAACCATGTTTAAAAAGATCAATGCTTTCCATATTCTTGTAGGAAACTTAAAAACTATAACTTTTATGTAAAATACAAGACTTTAGTGGTTAAACTGCTCTTCATCTGAGTTAGTTAAAGTCTTCTTCCAATAACTATGCATAGCAAGTCATTTGCTGCCTTTGTAGCTACTCACTGAACCCACAAAATAAATTGCAGTTGGGCTACTATAGCTGGTTCTAGTTAGGCACCAGCCTATTATGCTTTTAATTTCACCTATTATGCTATGCTGCAGTGCTAAAAAATTTAACCTATTATGCTCAAAATTATGCTCATACGTTTTGCCTCAACCTCCATGTTTAACTAATAATTTTATGCTTTTATGCAGTATATGGATGACCTGAAAGCAATTGTTTAAAATTAACCATTGGAAAATAATTTATTTGGCAGATCAATAGCTCAAAAGTAAATGTTTATACCTGACTGCTTTGTTAGAATTGCTCATTAGGCTACAGCCATAATATACTCTCTTTTTTAGTATGTAGGAAAGTAGTGGTATGGCTACACAAGACTTTACAGATAGAATAGTTATGTTGACCTATTCCATGATGTGCATTTTTCGGTTCATTTTTCACTGGTAACAGTTTACTGTATGGCAAAACCTACCCATTATGCTAGCATTATGCTTGATGCTTCAAAGCTCCTATGATGCTAAAAATTATGCCAGCATAATAGGCTGGTGCCTAGTTCTAGTTAAATTTACACACCAATAAATCTATAGCTAGTTGGATATCAATGTCTACTAAACAGTGGGCATTAATTAGAAATTCAAAACTTGAGGGTGTGATCTTCAGTTAAGTTTTGTTGAAAGAAAAATGATAGCTAGTATCAGCAAGAGTAGATAATGGAGCATTATCTACTCTTGGTATCAGTTACCTTATATGGGGTGATTTAGTTGTTAATATAGTGCAAGACATCATAAACTTCCAACACTTAAAGATACTTTTCAAAATATCTTTTTAGGACTAGCTAGCTATGACGTACTCATAAGGATGCAAAAAGTACTTTTGTTTACTCCAAATATGATACGGCTCTACAATACTAGCAGATTTATAATTGTGTGGGCAGTGTTTTATAGCCTAGTCCTGTTAACTTTAGAATTTTAAAATTCTGTTACAGTGGAAATTTTACAATATGTTTATAACATAAATTTTCAGAGCCATGTTTATAGAGGCTTATCAGATTTTTTACAAGCCATACTTTCGAAAAGCTGGTATATATCGTGTTTTCTGAGGGATAAAATTGCAAATGTTTTACAGTGGAAATTTTTGTAGTTAGTTTGAATTTTGGGTAAATAGCTAGTTGGCAGATACACCAAAAAATTCATAAATATAATTTTCTAATAAAGCATACACTTGGTGCTCTAAAAGTAGAGAGAATTAGAATTGTTGTGTAAAAATTGACACAATATGAAATAATTGTACACAGAATATACCTTTTCCAAATTTGGTGGCTTTATGTTGACTTGAACTAAAATTATGATAGAAACCTTGTCATTTTTGGAAGTTTATGATGTCTCGCACTATATAAGTATATATTACTAGCTAGTAACTAGTTCAATAGCTGTACCCCAAAGGGGTACCTCAGAAACCCCCCTCCCCCTAATACTGCCCCTGATTATGCTGGAATAATTTGAGAAATTTGATGGCAGATGAAATAACTGATCATGAATTTTTGAAAGAATGATGGGCAAAAAGTTAGCAGCCTATGGTGATACTCCCCTAGGCTCCTCATGTACATGTAGTACACAATACAGTTGCAATCCTCTGTACTGTTTATTTGCATGCACTCTATAAAATGTGTCCAAAGTAAACACCCAGTCTCAAATAAAGGCTCTATTAATTTTGTTTACATGGAGGCTGGGTCAAAAACACTACTTAGCCCAGGATTTTATTTAAAGAAATACGATAAGTATATTATGTTCTATTAGAGTAAGTTGATGGAGCTCTATAAATGAATCCAACACTTATCTGAGTACTTGTGTGATTAAACTACCACACAGGTATTTAGATGTTAGTTAGAAACAGAGGAGGTAGCATGTAAGTCTCTGTTGTATCCATGCACATTATGCATACAATGGTACTCTCCCATGCATGGGGAATTTGTATTGGTTAGCTGGAGTATGTAGCTACTAGCTATGGATGACAGAACTCAGAATACATACTCATAATGTAATGATTATGTTTTGAAATACATCAAAACTTATGCAATAGAGAAAAGATCTTTTAGTTTATACTGCAAGTACTGAAAAATAATGGGGAACCCCCCAAGTGTTCAGATAACTGGATTAAACAAAGTTAGGTTCTCTGTTAGAGCTTAACTATTCTAATAGAGCAACTTGGTTAAACAGACATATATGACTTATGCTCAGTGAGGTTAAACTGTATTTTGATTCAATTGTTTGTGTATGTAGTGTCAATGTCATTATAGTCTCAAGATCCACATTGCTCCCGGTGAGGAAGTTCCATGCAAGTTGATGAAGAGGTATGGCTGCAGGAACCTGGCATTGTGTCTGCATCTGATACATAAGAATATAAGCTACAGTAGTTGGTGAGAGAAGTCCCTTCAGCCTTACCCTCCACCACAATATATATATA